>NC_091109.1:12129021-12430108 GCF_024713975.1 Paralichthys olivaceus
TTCATTATGATGTGCTCATCAGTGTCAGTCACCTGAGACTGATAATCCTTGAGTGTCTTGCACAAGCAAACTGGAGCTGGGCATTGATCCTCCGACCTTCTGGTTATTGGATGACTCGCTGTATCTCCTGAGCAACACCCGCCCACAATTGCACAGCGATGTTTCTACAGCAGCTCAGAATGAATAAACCAACTGCAATTTTTTTACCTGAGGGTGAGCGGCATTCAGTTGGTTGCAAATGCCACTGTGAGATGCTGAACTAAATCCTACACACTGAACCTTTGCATCAAAGCACAATGACGCTGCTGCAGCGTAGAAAAAAGCATTAATGTATTATAACGCTCAGCTCTAAACCTCTAAGCCTCCTATAGTGTTTGTTTTTTAGTGGCTCTGTGGCTTATTCAGTTATTACCTGGGGCCAATGTACATGTGCATGCTTCAACTGTTAATAAATCTGCATGGCCTTGCTCACATATTTGATTTAAAGAGTCAAACCTGTACCTCTGCTTTGAAACAATTCGATTTTTGCTTCCTGTCCCTCTCTCCCTTACTCTACTGTATTCTGTCTTCATTTTGGGTGTTGGTCACTCACCTTGGTTGGTCCCTCCAGTGAGGTTGAGGGGGACAGGGCGCTCTCAGGATACGAGGCCCCATGGAGAGGGGAAAGGGACAGGGGGCGCAGGCCCCGGCAGTATATCGATCCTGGGGAGAGTAGAAAGACCTCAGAGAGGTTTAGGACGCAGCCCATCACTTCTGCTGAGCGCCAGGAGACTGATAGGTACTGCTCTGGACTCAAGAGTGCATGACTGAGAGTTTGGAATGCTGGGAAATGACCACATGATCATGCATGTCAAAGAAAATCATGAAACAATGTTGATCTAATGATACAATTAGAAACTTATGATTATAAAGTACATTCTGTTTAGTCTACAATGAATGAAGTCCTTGAGTACATTAATACCATGAGGTGGATCATAGTTTACCACACACACACACACGTGTAAAGTCCCGTTTTCCTTGATTTCGCCTCCCACTCTAACAACATTAACTAACAGTGAGGCTTAAAGGCCAAAGGTCCCTCGTCCCTCTGATTGGTCCCTGGCAGTGGACATGACATGTGATCACACCAATTACAGAAGCATGAATTGCCCTTTGTTGGTAATCACTCGCTGAGACCATGGAACTGAACAGACTTCTGTAATACCGTCTAATACTCCAACTTAGTGTGCTTTACTTCACTGTTTCCCTTTTTCATTTTTCTCCTCTAACACTGGCTGTCACATTTCCAGCATACCAGAGACGACTGCCTCTCCCTGCATCCCCTCACCACCAAAGTGCCTGACTACTCACCAGCCTTCCATATTGCTGTGTTATGCATGGTCGCAAGGATATTAAGAGATTTTTCTGACTATCTTTATTTCCTGCCCTTTTAAAGGTCCTGTGTGGGTTCAGATCTTGTTTCCTCTGAAGGTAAGTCGTACTCTTTTTTTTTTTTTTGTCTTGGAAAAGCTTTAAGTGCAGAAGTTGATTTTCAGAGTAATACACATCCATCTGTCAGTTTAATGCTGGGACTGATCATTGTAATATCTCGCGGCCTGTTCATCATTCATTAACTTATTCTGTAAATCAAAAATACATCAGCCACAACACTAAACTCAGTGTTGTAACTGATCAGTGTATATTATTGTGTAGTATATTATTATATTCTGTAAGAAATCAAACATATAAGTGGATGTAGACCTTTTAGAATGTATTCCATCCAACCCATGTTTTACAATCACATCTACTCTACCATTAATCATATAAAAGTAAAGCTCAGGCTCTACTGTAGCCCCTGTACTCAAGTGTTAGTGAAATATAATTGATTCAACATGGTTAGTGTAGGTGGAATTATCAGTATGTTTGACTAATGAGATCGTTTGGCTGGGACTTATGTTACATATTGTATATAGGAATAATTGTGATGGTAAGGAAAGCAGTTCCTTCAGGGGATAATAGATTATTTGGGTGTTCCAGTTTTAACTTTGAGGCATCATTATGATTTAGGAGTTATATACTGAAAGTCAACAAAGCTAAAACACTGCCGTTAGTTCTCACGAAGCAAAAGAATGACACCAACAACGGACCTGTAATTGACAGATACCAGCGAAGCTCTCTGAGTAAATTGAATATCATCAGTCTGTTTTCTTGGAAAAGGTTGAGTTGAAGACATCATGGAGATGTGTTAAAGGGGAATTACAGTATTATGATGATTTTTTTTTTATGGGAAAGCACAACATTGAAATGTATCGTTTATTTTATTATAGAGTCATCACTTGTTCTCACAGTAGCTCCGCTGAGGGCAGGCCCCTCATCTGTTTCTTATAAGCACACAGTCAGTCGGGATGATTTTTGCACTGACATGAACCGGGGGCAGCAGATCTCAGCTGGGCAGCATCAATCATAGGGAATAGTTGCATGGTGATGTCATGTCACGTGATTTGTAGGGCGAGAGCATGTGTGCATGCAAGCAATGTCTCTCACACCTGTCTACCACTAGTGATGTCGGTCACATGGTTGAGTGGTTTGTCTTTGCTCACAGTGAAACCAGATGGAGCTGGTGGTGATAATAATGGAGGTAAATATAATGTTGTTTACAGAGAAGTTCAAGTACTGTACACTTATAAATGATGTTTCCATCTGTTATTGGAGTTTTTATATAACACCACTGGATAGTCACATTTCAATCTTTATGCTATTTTGTTGCATCTTGGTGCAGTTTTGCTCTTAAACACTGCATTTGTTGTTGGGAGGGGAGAATGCAGCAATTACACAATAATTCCACCAAAATTGCACCATTTTGATGATATGTTTTCTGAACCCTGCCTCCCTTGTCTGTCCTCCTACAACACATATTTGTAGTTTATACTGATAAAGGCAGTGACCTCTCAAAATCCTCAGTTATTTCAGTAACAATAGGTCCTGCATTCCAGAAAGATGTATAACGTTTCATTTCTAACAATCATCTGAAGTGACAGTTGCTGGCAGATTTCATCACCTGCAGCCAGCCAACTATTCAGTGTCATACTCGCTCCAAGATTCAATTTTTAAACTGTTTAAATGTTACTATAAAGTCTTGTGAGTTAAAATTGTATCAGCATGAGTTAGTGCCCCTGCTTTTGAGAAAATTCCGACTACATTGTTCATGGAGAAGACATCCAAAGTCTCTCATGTCCAAACGTCTGTCTCTTTCTGTCTTCTCCCTCTGCAGCCGATGAAGAGAAACTCGATGAAAGAGCCAAGCTGAGCGTAGCGGCCAAACGCACTCTCTTCAGGGTGAGCTCTAACTATCAGCTGTTTGTCCTCTCATGTTGACAGATTCTGGAGAAATGTGCTTCAAATCTTCACTGTGACGGTTTAGAGCTGAGGATTTGATTCAGTTTAATCTCTGGCAGAGATTTAATGGTGAACATTTCACTCCACATTTGTCGAAATTACCCCACACATGCTTCATAGTCTTGGTTGTCAATGGAGAGCGATGATATGATCCCAATGAGCTTATTCATCTGCATTTAGTCTCTGTTATACTGATTATCCCACTGGTGTTGAGGTAAGGTGAAACACTCCCCTGATTTATAATAGAATTCCATGTTTATCTGTATGATTCCATCCAGGAACTGGAGAAGAGCATCGATGGCGGAGCTCCTAAGCCTCGATCCAGGAATGCTGCTGTGGACAGGAGACTGAGACGGACACAAGACCGATCCAGAACTCAGCCCGTCACCACTGAGGAAGTCGTCATTGCTGCTACGTGAGTTACTTATTTCCAAGTTACTTATTAAATCAAAGCGCACCGTATTATGCTACAAAGGGTCATTTTTCTCACTAGTCTAAGCTCTATCTTTCCAGTCTAATAGTTGGTTATATTTGGGCAGATTTTCAGAGATCCCTTATCCAGTAAAATCCTGGATCATAAATTCTGAAGAGAAGGTTTTTTTGTATTTTAAGTAGAATTCTGTTTATATGTACTTTATAAGGGTGGAGGCAGAAATCTGAGTCAGATTTCCCTATAAAACCAACATGTTCTGTGTGGTTACACATTACCAGAGGTGTGTGACAAATTGAATGGAAATATTTTCTTATTTTGTCAACCTAACATCTGAAACACATTTTCTGCTCTGGATATGATTAAAAATGTCATTTGTTTGTAATTTTCCCCCTGAATTCTGAAATGAAATTTTGGTTTGAGTCACCATCCATCTTGAACATCAAAATACTGATTCCCTGCCAACAATGCTGCATACTTCTCTCCATTAGCTGGAATTACCCTTTTTCTTAATCACATTCCCTCTGTCGAATGTGTGTTTTTCTCTGGCACCTGTGTGCGTATGTGTGTGTGTCTGTGTGTATTGTTTCTCTCTCTCTTTGACCACTGTAGCGTCCCCTCTCATATGCCTCAAACGCTGACTGTTCACACCGCTGTAGCTCGCATCCCTAGCCCCACCCTTGTTTGCAGCTCTATCCCACCATACAGGTACATGGTACATGCAGCACAAGCGTGTGCACGGGCATGAATGCAAGCACCGGCCTCCAGTGTGTGACTAACATGTTTTATGGTTGCTGTTCAGTCACCGCGGCACAGTTACATTAAAGAGTGGTTTTATCTCAAGTAGGTTTTAACCCACAAGATATAAAAGTTCTGTCGTGTAAAGGTGTTTTTGATGTTTTGGTGCCCTCCTGTGTAATTGGAGGAAACTACATGAGTAAATTATCGAATGACTCAGGAGTCTAGAAAGGTTATGTCATGCTTTTGCTTGGAGTGACTCACTCTGCCTTTGTAACCCTTTTGTTTGCTCTTTTTAAAACTGTAGGTGTCACACAGCTCCACAATGTTGTCCATCAAGCCGCATGTCACTTGCTCGTTTGCACAAACTCCTTCCATGCTTATCAGTAGTCTCCCTTTCTCCTACATCTTTCTCTCTTTGGTTCCATCTTCCTCCTCTCAGCCTGCAGGCGTCCTCGCAGCAGAGCACTGCTGCCCGGGAGCAGGCAAGGGAGGCGCGGCTGGTGCAGGAGTCCTGTGTGTCCAAGCCTGTGTCCACGATGGAGGGAAACGCCCCGAGTCACGGCCAGGAGGAGCCCGACCTCTGCACCCTCAGCCTGGCAGAAAAGATGGCACTGTTCAACCGGCTGGCTCAGCCTCCGACCAGGGTTACCCGCACCAGAGGGGACACGCGTCAGCGCAGGGCCAACGCGCGCTACCAGACGCAACCCATCACAATGGGAGATATGGAGCAGGTAGGGATGGAGCAGGAGGATGTACAGTTCATCCAGTATTACAGAATTACTCATTTTCTTCCTCTTTTTCTGTACAATGGCTGAAAAAAGCGCACTACAGATGAAACCAAAATAAAATACTATTACTATTTCCATTTCTAGTGAAAGTATACTATGTGCATATTCTCTAATAATTTACATTTTATTTATATTCTTTTACGCATTCTCTTGTCTACCTCATTCTGACTATCTGCTGCTATGACGAGTGGATTTCCCTGTGTGGGATCAATACGGTTTATCTTAAGGATAACAATTATAAGTAATTAAAGAACATATATTAGGTGCAAAAAGCCAGCAGGCCGTTACAGTATCATCTGTTAAATAGAAAATCCATGAACCATGTCTCTGCTCCAGGAGTCCTCAGACGTAGACATGAGGGACGAACAGGAACTGTGCGACAGCCCAGTAGAGCATCTACAAGTAAGGTTCCTCTGAACGGTCACCGTGCATCTGCCTGAGACGCTGGCGGCTGACGCACTCTTCCCAGAAACAGCTCTACGTTTCTGTGAACATCACGCTCTGTATGCCATCGCAGTTTGAGCCCATCTCCATGCTGTGTGATTTCATTATGAATGTACAGTGCATGGCTTAGCTTCGGATAAAGTTCTGACTCAGCTCGGCATCATCGCGCCGCGTCAGTTAAAGAGGCTGCGGTGTGTGGACGGATTATACCACCGGCCGTATTTCAGCAAGTGTGAGGGTTTGAAAGACGCCTCTGTGGTGCCAGAGAGCAGAACAATCGTAGTCTGCCATCACATGGACTGAAAGCAGCTTTTTGTCAGCAGCTTGTTGGAAACAAGCAACTGTTTCAGGGGGGGGATGTGATGTGGGAGAGAAAATTGGAAGTAAAAAAGAAAAGGAAGTTCAAGGACGGGGACTAGATTTCTCAACGTTTCCATGGAGTTGAACTGTTGTTTCTCACTTGTTACTCAGCAGAATCATGAGGTCAGTTCTTCACATGTAAAAACTTCACATGTATTTGATGTGAAGTGACGCTTGTATGATTGCGTGTATTTTGGCTACAGCTGGTTGCATTGTGTGTAGGCGTGGTTGCCGGCATGGCTTTGTGATGTGGGCTGTAAGTGACCAGTGAGATAGAGGCTGCCCTTTGATGCCCAGGAAGTGCAGTGAGTCCGGCAGGCGGTGATTAGTCAGCGTGATTCTCTCCATTTTGTGTGTGTGTGTGCACTTTGTCTGATCTCTCTCTCTGACCCACTTCTTTCTTTGTGTCTCTCTCGTGCAGATTCAGAACGGTACAGGCTCTCAGGCAGATCACCTCCCCTCTTCCTCCTCCTCTGCTCTGAGAGCAGGAAGCACCGTGTCCACAGACCACGCCGGAGACATCCACATAACCAGAGCACCAGCCTGTCTCCAAAACCACCCACCCAGCTCCGACAGGTCCCTGCCCCCTCACCCTGCGGACGGCCCGGCCCTGCACCCTCAGGACTCCGGGGACCACCAGAAGCACCGGAACCTGCCCCAGGGAGACGTCAGGGTAGACCTGGGCGGAGGGAAAAGGAAGTTGCCCTCTCCTGAACGAGGGGTCAGGCAGTTGGCTCTGCCCCAGCCTGGAAGAGAGAGAAGGAGGGAGGAAGAGCAGGAGGTGGAGCAGCGGCTGACCAGAGCGAGGGCAGAGGGAGCTGTGCAGAGCTCAGAGAGCCACATGCTCCTGGAGAGGCAGGAGCAGAGGGGATATCTCAGGGAGGACGGACACTACCCTGAGGGCCAGAGGAGCAGAACCGTCAGTGAAGGTGAAAAGTGTTGCTAAAACTTTTATTCTGCTCGCTGGAGATTTATAACTTTTTTCCTTACATGTTCTCTCAATTTCAGAGTTTGAACTTCTAATTTTCCTTTTGGAAAAATAACAAATTATGTTATATCTCCTCACGTTTTTCCGTAGGTTACATACTATTGTTAAGACTTTTAAACCACATCCAATATTACAGTACCAGACTGACAGAGAGAATAGAGGTAGGGGTAGAGGCCCACATAAATCTGAAATATATGTTTTTGTTCTATATTCAAAAAGCACATTTCTTTTTTTTTTAAATCATGTCATTCATGTATGTTTTTAACAAAAGTGTATGAGGAATAGTTTTGATAACAAACTCTAAAAGAACACATTGATGAAGATTGAAACAGACTTAAATAGAGAAACAGATTGTTCGTGTCGAGGTCGTGTCGATTTCAGTCGACAACCATTTTTCAACGTCTGTGCTTTGTCAACGTTTTACATTCAAGTTGCGTTTCTCATTTTAGTCTGACCCAAGTTAGATCTGATCAGAGAGAGTAGTAATGTGTTTCGTGAAAAGCTGATAAAATCTGCCTGTCTGTGTGTGGAGTGGGAACACAGTGGTGGAGCAGGATGGGGGCACAGACAAAGATCAGGGTGTAACAGTATCGACAGCGTTGTTTATCAGATTAGAACTATGACAGGGACATTTAAAGGGTCTGCTCTGCTTCTCACCGGAGCAGTAAAGCCCCTTCGTCACGCTGACTCTGCTGCTGAGTTTTCTCTGAGAGCTGTGCCTGCGTTGTAGTCATGGGCGTTTCAGAATAATGTGTTAATTAATTAAAAGGGTGTATCTGAGAAAGTTTGATTATTAGATCCATTTGCAGATCCTATATCAAATGATTTCTTTTTTACTTTCATCTACCATGAGAACCTTGTTAACAACCATGTAGTTGCTGACCAGTTATTGACTATCTCCTTTCGTGCACGCTCGACTGCTTGTGCTCACAGATCGGCTGGAGTCGACTGTGGTCACATCCAGAGCAGCGTCAGATTCCCTCAGGACGGCGTGTCAGCCTCCAGCTGCAGATACACACACAGACGACATCGAGTTTCTGCCCGAGGACGAACTGAGCCACATGATGTCAGCCAGACACATGTCCATCAGAGAGAGGTGAGCCTGCTCACACATGTTTTAGGCTCGGAGTAGGTAGAGGTTTTTTTATACTGTATATGCAACTACTGTCAAACTTTTAATTTAATTTGAATGCAATTTATATCATCTTAGCTTTAAATGTGCTTCGTGTGCCACCTCTTGAGCCACTAAAAGAAAGAGAAGATCCTTTTTTATTCTCTGATCAAATGTGGGTGAGATGGAGACAGAAAATTGGATCATGAGGACGAGTTATTAGATCTTTCTGCTGCTGCACTGTTGGGCTCTCGAAACTAACGAGAGGAATAAAAGAGCAGCACTGTGCTGGATGTGGAATCAATTTACATTTAATTCACACTGATGCTCTAAAATGCCATTAAACTTCAGTGCATGAGGCTACGACAGCTAATTTAATGATAAACAGATATCATCAAAATCAGTCCTGTACGCCCGCACAAGCTTCTCATTTAACAACACAACAGGCTTCCAACTGTCCCGTCGTCTCTTCAGGTCGACGGATCGGTCCGAGTCTGTTTTATATTTTTACATTCTTTGTTCTCGACTTTGTTTTAAGGGGAAAAGGTTATATTATAGAATGTATTCAAGCATTTCTGTATTGTATTAAAATGTGATGTTCAGGGTTTAATTTAATGTCCACAAATCTACCCATGACCACAATAAACAATATGTTGGATTGTCCAAAGGTCCATAACGTTTCTGCCCCTTCAACACAGAACCTGCTCATAATTTTATATGTTTTTAGTTTGGACTCTGGATACTTTTAGCAAACACTATTCAAACAGGAGGAAATAGCGCGTTGGTTGGGAACTAGTTTCATCGGGGTATTTATACACATTCGTAGCATATTGGAGAGCATTTCCCTCAGCAGGACTGTGTGTGAGTCAGAATAAACAATAGTGTGTGTGTGTCACACTGATGTCTATTGTAATGGAGCTCTATGGCACAGAGGAATAAGATATATCAGCTTCTGGATATACACACAGTACTTACTGGCAGGAGACATTATTAGTTGGTATTTTCTGTAATGGAATTTATTCACTACATTAAAAACTCTAGAATATCATCAGACACATCATTAACCAGAAAATACTGATGATAGATAGATGGCATAATCACAGCTGTGGCTCAGGAGGTGGAGCAGGTACAGTGCTCTGACTCTATCTGTCTATCTGTGTGTGTGCGTGCGTGCGTCAGTTTTCACCATGAACTCAGTATTGGATTCTCCACCAAGTGAAATGATTACATAAGTCTGGTTATGTCACATTGTGTTGGCTGTCACAGTCGTCTGGTGTGAGACTGGGAAACACTGGGCAGCGATCACACAATTGATTGATGACATAATGGAATTATATATAAACTGCCTTTAAGTGTTGTGTATCGTCTGTCCCAGTCTGTCACATCCCCCACACCCCCCCCCATGTCATCTTTGAGTCTGTTCCATTTTTCAAAGCATTTCACTGGAGGCATGGTCTGTTTCCCAGTTACAGCTGGTGACTTGTGTTCAGTGTCTCTCTGAGTCTGTTGTTGCCCCTGAGGCAGAACAGGACGTCCCCTCACTGGGTCACAGAGGGGTGGTTGGAACAAGGGGCAGGGGGCACTGCCCAACACCCTGACCCCCGTCTCCTCCCTGTTTGGAGATGAGAGCTCAATAATTGAACATCTGTTCTCTAAACACTATAGAATACTTGAGTTTGTGATACTATTATACACCTCAACCTGGTTTCCCCTACTCCTTATTTAAAACACAAAAAAATGTGAATTCCTATTACATGATTTTTGGTCTGCCCAGCATCCAGCACCTTTTTCCATGTCACCCTCCCAGCTCCAGTCACACCGACCTGACGTCTCTAAGTGATGTTTATGTCTAATTGTACTCCAGCTGTCTCGAGTGTGTTTATCTGTGATCCAGACCTCTGTCTAACTGTGGCTGTTAAATGACACACTACCTGCCTCTGTTTAGTATCTACGATCTTTTCTGCAAACTGTCCCGGGATTATAAGACTCGTGGGAACATCCCTGTTTTGTGTTGGCCTCAGTGTTGTGACAGAGGGTTGGAAGTTTTACCGAGCATTAAACTTTAGCACAAGCGTGTCTACAATTAACTGTTGTATAAGATTATTGCACAAAAATGAGAGTGGTGTCAAACTTCCCTCCTAATTTTTGGCAATAAATTCTATTTCTCAAAATGTCAAAGTGTTTCAAACTAGTTCCAAAACTTGAATTCTGTGTAACCACAGTGATATTTTTCAGACTAGAATGGTGTCACAGTGTTTTGTTGCTTTGCAGTGAAAAGGTTAAATAATTTCAACACAAAAAATGTATATTAATATTATGTCGCAGCTTAATTTATCCAGATTCCTCATACTGCAATATTATATGGGCAAGTATTTTTCTACTTTATATACAAAATATTCTGCTACAGATTCAGTTTATTAAATTATTAACAAAGCGCAACTTTTGTACACAAACATATTTCCAATCTATTCATTGTTTTATTTATAAGTGTTTTTGAAGCCATTATCATCTTTGGATGTATGACTCAGTCCAACAGTGTCTCTGTAAACCACAGGCTGAATATTAGAGCCAGGTTTTTCTCCCTATTTTTATTTTGTTGTTATTTTAATTAACTTTTCCCCTCTTCCCTCTCTCCCTGCAGAGTTGCCTTGCTGAAGAAGAGCGGTGAGGATGACTGGAGGAACAGGATCAATAAGAAGCAGGAACTGGCGAAGGTGGCCGTGGGCGAGCAGCAGGCTCAGCTCTGGGAGTTGGAGCAGAGCTTCAAGAAGAAGGTAACCACCTGACGTGCACACTCACTGCTGAACGAACGCTACAGATGAGCCTGAGATGCACAGTCGTCTGCCTGCGACTGTCGGGTCTGTTGCATTGTGCTTTTCACACTGTAATGACGCTGTAATGCTGCCTGCATTCATGACAGGTGAAAAGGACGATAGAGAGTCCTACTTGAGCTACTTCATATTTATTAGAAACCATATTGCTTCATTTTTGCAAACTGACTTCAAACAAGTAATTTCTGATTTTCTTTTTCTGACATGTAACTCTAGTCAAAGTCAAGAGAGGCATAAATAATCAGGTCTGCAGACAGACATGGCAACAGTTCAGGATATCTCTAAACAGAGAGGTTGTATTGTCTTTGTTTGTGTTGTCATCTCTTTGTCTCTTTCTTCTTCTCTGTTGCATGTTTTTGGGGTTTGGACAGTGTCGAGATACAATCTGCAGTTATTGCAGTCATGATAATATTATATTTAGTTTAGTATCTGAATCATTTACACATTTTTTGGTGCTAGTTTTTTATTCTAAACAGAAATGTAAGGCTGCTAGTATTCAATGGAATTATTCAGTCCATTTTTACATGTGCATACATTATAACATAAAATAAATAACGGTAAATTAAAAACTAATTTAATTGACTATGTACATTTACTTCGAAAATCATAAATAAGAACTCCATTGGCAAACTATTTCCAGTGCTTACTAAGCGTAACTCTGCCCTAAGGATAAGGAAATAGAATTTGAAATACATTTTTCATAGCAAAATTGCACATTTTACTTTTGCATCTGAATTTGTTTGCCCTCATTATAAACAAGGTTAATTCGTTCATGAAAGTCATACACCATGCTAGCACAAAGGGACGATTTACTTTAATTTGATTAAATTATTGTATTCAAAGACTGGCAGCTTTAGGCTTTCATACATATTTTACAGGCTTAATTTCTTCTGGAACATCACTTTATTTAGTTGTTTTGATTCAATTACATATTTCCTAAATTACACTTATCGGAATGTAAAGTCTATTTCTTCAGAGAAAGGTTACTTTGCACTTTAAAAGCATTTGTTTGTTCTAACTGTCAGTGACAGTAACGACTGTCCATTATAATGTGTTGTCTGTGTTTTGTCATGTCTGGCTTCAGCCTTTCTCTCCACTGAACTGCATGTTGCATGTAACCTTCTGTTTTTCTGTTGGCCTTTGTCTCTTCTTGCATGTCCTTTACGCTTAAAAAAGATTCGAATAAATGTCATTTCATCCTCTGCATGTTGAGTGTGTCTATGTGTCGAGCTCCTCTGTGTTTTTCAAGGGGAGGGGTGAGGTGCCTCTCTGTTTAGACATATCCACAACAGCTACCATCCACAGCTGGTTTTGTTTCCAGCTGCGTATCAGTGTTTGCTCAGCTCCACTCAGCAGCTCTGTCTGTATCTGAACTCTGGCTTTCAGCCCATGTGAGGCAGATCTTTGCTTCCATGGTTCTGATGCCTTTTTGGATGATGGTACGTGCTGAGGTTGAGTTGCTTTTTCTGGATTTCTGTCTATAAAAGCAGGAAAAATATTTCTCTCTGATCAAGTTGAAGAGATTTCCAAGTAGAGGTCAAGAGTAAAGACAGGGGATGTTGTGTATCTTGCTTTCAATCTCCAATTCATCAGAGTCAGTGGACTCAATTCATTACTCCTGAGCAACATGAAAGATGAGGCAAGCAGACTAGCACAGATGTCCCACATATGAAGGCGTGAGTCCTCCTGCAGCAGCCACACGTTTGATTCCCACTAGGGACAACTAGAAATCCATAGTTTGACTTATTTTGATATTACATACATATTTTAGTCTTCATATTTTCCACAAAAGAAATGAGTACTTCAGAGAGTCAAAATCTTATATCAGAAAAGTTTTGTAAAGATTTTTGTCTCATAAATCATGTGGTTTGGCCGCGGTACACAACCATCAGAGACATTGTCCACTCTCACCTGCGGTTGCTTGTCTGTAGGACGATGAAGCGCTGATGATGATGGATGAGCTTGCTGTGTCCGACCAGCTGTGGGTAAGGCCGGTGTGGCCAGAACCACACAAACAAACACACACACACACACACACACACACAAACATGCGGTGGTGTTTACAAAGAAAATGCATTAAAATTGTATTAGTTATCTAAACTGAACATCTCAAAATGAATTCCCCGGCTGCTAACACGCTGTCTCGATGAATACACCGTCGTTGTTGTGTGTGTGTGTGTGTGTGTGTGTTCATGTGTTGGTATTAGTGTTGGTGCTCTGTGTTGTAGTCACGGTGATGGTGTAGTTATGGTGTGTGCTTCTCTAATTCACCCCGTCTGTGCTCAGTGGTTGTTCTGTGCTCGAGGATTTCTCTCACACTGAATGTGTTTTCTTTGTGCCTGTGTGTTAAAGTTTCCCATTTACTTCTAAAATTGAGCCATTATTCATCTCTAATTAATTCGATTTGGTGCCGGACTCTGATCATTATCCTTGTTCAGAAATATCAGTGATACGATAAGTGTTGTTGACATTTAATCCAAACAGTTTATCTCACTTCTCTGCCTCCTGTTTCCTCTCCACTTCCTCTGCTGAGGTCTGTTGTTATTGAGGTCATGTCCCTGGTCATATTTCTGTGAATACAGGGTAATAACAGGAAGAGAAAATATTACACATTATAGTGATTTAAAGCTGATTATTATATGTTTGCCGGATGTATAATTAGGTAAGTATTTACGAAAAGGTTTGCCATAGCAACTTTATAAGTCGATAATGTCCATTTCTACAGCTCGGTTTGCTGCCTTCAAGTGACCAAAATCAATCAAGTAACATGATTTAAAATAAATGTAGTATCCAAATTAGACAGGGGGCTTTAAAACAGCATTTGGATCATAACTGTTATAGCAATAAGGTTTATATTAAAAATAAGAACCGTGAAATAAGTGAGATTTTATTTTTTAAGGGGTACTTCGGTGCTTACTGTTCTATTTCCATAAAGTTGAGGAATTTGTGAAATTGATAAAAAAATAATGATTAAAATAGAAATAGCAGAGGATACAGTATCTTCACTTACACTGTTGTGTATGGGTCAGGTTCCAAAAACAATGAAGGCAACTGAATTTTGAAATTAAATAGTTTCTTTCATTGGACCCTCACTCCCACTTGTACCACTCTTAAAACATGGTCAACAGCCGTGTTGCTCAAACTCCACAACCTCAGTTTGTAACTCAGCATTTCACCAACCACAGGCTGATTCAACCAAACTGAAACACGTGTTTCTCACTAGACATTTCTGGTAAAGTGAGCCTCATCAATGAATCAGTGCAGTGACCCGTCAAATCAGTTCTCTGTGGTATTTATTACAGTGACCTCATTGTGAAATAATAAACTCCGCCCTACAACTCCACAGCTGCTGTACTCTTGTTGATATCCTGTGTGTGTGTGTTTCCTCTATCTGTGGCCTCCATAGGAGCCAGTCTTTGCCTCGACTTTCTCTCCCGAGCCTCTTTTTCATACCCTTTCCCCTGATGATTCAGCCAGTCAGGTACGAAGCTGCTCCAGATCTCTCTGCCTGCCTCGCCAACGCCCCGCTTACTTCAGCTCGAAAATCCATACGCAAAATCACAAACCCCATTGCTTTAACAGGCAAATGTATAATTTAATTTAAACTCATTCCTTGAATCTATAAAATATCTTGTATAAGGAGCAAGGATTTTTTAAATGAAGACATTCCTGTGTGGGACACTTTCACAATAAATACTACCAGTACTTTACCTCTCCACTGCTTCAGTTGCGGCTTTTCCGACAAAGCTATTTTGGCTGGAACTCATTGGGATTACTAACGCTCTGCAGTCCTCTACAGCCACCCTGCCCCTGTTGTATGTCATTCACTATCCATCCCTTCCCCAAATCTTCATATCTGTGCCCATGAAGACAGCATGGCGGTCCCTGCAGCTTCTAGCTTTTGCAGAGAATTTCCTTTTCTGCCATATACACAGCTGCTGTCTTACTGTTTCCTTCTTCATCTCATAATCCTCATCCTGTTTTACCTCATGCCCTCCTCTGGTTGTGAAGGCCACCAGTTCTCCCAGACCCATGCAGGTGGATGAGAGACACCCCTGGAGACGGAAGGTGACTCACCGTGTCAATACTGTTTACTCTGCTCTGGCAAATTCCCCACATCCCAACCACCCACTCTCAAGTGGACGTGCTGAACAAAGTTTCTGAAAACACCAAACTAGTCGCAAAAACAGTTTGTTACTCGGAATAAATGGTCTGCTACCCTCTGCTTCGTTGCATTACCTAACATTTTGTTCATTTTAATTTTATGAGAAACACTAAAATATTTTAAAGGTCAATTACTGGGATTAACGCCTGCCCTCACCCTTGCATGCATCCAGCAGAAGAGAATAAAAATGAATTATTCTCCTTTGGATGCTGTTAAAAGGATTAATGTGCTTCATGGTTATTCTTTGGTATCCTTGTTTTGCTTGTGTGTTTGTGAATGTGGTCCCTTGTTTGAGCAAAATACTACATTTAATTACCACACATAACACTTTAACACAGTTGAACACAGCCACTAAGTGTAAGATGCAGTCCTGGTTCCATTTTGATTTAGTTTAACTATAAGAAAACATAAATACTTGTGTAATTATTTAAAACATCAACCTGAATATTTTGGCTTATCAGGGTGACGGGTCTGTCTATCGTCTGCAGGTTTGCTGCAGGGCTCACATTAAAGATAAATTGCACAAAGTGGTTTCTGGAATGCATCGGGCATCACTGTTTGAGGCTATATTACAGTGTTCAAGTATCCCAAGGTAGATTCATCCTTTAACTAAGTAGTGATTGTACCTTTTCATCCTCTCTTTTCTCAGAGAATAGCCGAAGCTGAGATGGAGTGCCAGAGCATCGAGTCTCACATGTCCATCAACGAGAGGAAACAGCTGATAGTGGCCCAAGAGGAGGCCTGGAAGAGCAAAGGCCACGGAGCGGCCAATGACTCCACCCAGTTCACCGTGGCTGCACGCATGGTGAAGAAAGGTTAGAGGGCGAACTGAACCCATGTGCTTTCTCTACAATTCTCTTTCTGTCTCATATATGCATGCACACACATGCTGGACTGCCTGTAAGTCCACAGTCTCAGCTCCCTGCTCTGAGTCATCCGAAGCCTCGGTTTGCAGCCTGAGGAAAATGCTTCTCCTTCTCCTCCCGCCATCCGGCCCAGACACACCAGACCGGTGCTCAGAGGCCTCTGCTCAGGCAGAAAATGCTTTAATGGTTTTTCTCTGCAGTTGATGGAGGGTTTAATTTGTGTTTTGGGGGAATTGTGGTTTTAACCAGATTATAGCTAATGGAGAATCGTTTAGGAAGGAGCCACATTAGAAACAGTGACCTTATCCAACTTTTCAGGCATCATAGACGGTGCTTCTGTAGAGTAGCTCTGGCTGCAATGTTACTGTGCAGCTGCCTTTCATTACTCATGTCTTTGGTGTTTAAAAGCTGCTCTAATTAATAGTTTCATATCAGATAGGTGAAAAACTACTATAATGTTTAAAGTTTAGTTTAATTTTTGTGTTCTAAACTCGCTGGAGCATTTGTTAGGTCTTTTACGGTTTGTTTAAATCTGTTGCCTCTATTATTATTATAATTTTATTAACAGATGAACACATGAAGTCACATCAGTGCCCTAAAGAAACAAAACTATGAAACAAAAATATAAAAAGAGTATTTCGTCACTGGGTGATCGGGTGCTTATGTCTGTCTATGTTCCTTCATCAGGGTTGGCCTCCCCCTCCGCCCTCCAGTCTCCAGCATCATCCAAACCTAAGAACAGCAGCCCTGCTATCTCCAAACCACAGGAAGGTCTGTCCCTCTCTCATTTGATGTTGAAAATTCAAAACTTTCATAAACACTCTGTAAACTGTTCTATCACACTCTTGGGTTATTGAAAAATTGAGAGTTCAGCAGCTGCTCAAATCTGATTTAGACTTAATGACCTGACTTTGTTACATCCTCCGCTGACACAACACACAAATCCCAAACACAAGTAACTGAAATCTTATTCTGAACAGAGTATTGTGTGATTTCTGATTCTGAACTATTCAACTCTCAGCTGATGCTAAATTTAGTTTTGGAAGGAATTGTGTGTCCGATCTGTAACGGATTTCCTTTGCTTCTCTTTCAAAAGACATGGAGGAGATGTCTGATACTGAAGGTTTATTTCTACTTTTTTATGTTGCACTGAATGCATCATTCATCATTATCACCAAAACCACAAATATCATCTACACATGTTGCTGTGACACTTCTATTAGGTTACGAAGCCTAATAGAATTTAAACCATGGGATAGTGTTCACTGTGAATATGCATGAGTCTGAGTAGCAGAGGAAGTCAGTGACTGTTAGCTATGTTTGCATTAATGTCATTGTGACTGTATGTAAGTTCATCATGCCCATATGAAACAGCATCAGAGTGGCTGCCCTAAAATAAAACGTAGCTGTATGGCTCTAACAGCTCTGTGTGTGTGTGTGTCTGTCTGTGTGTGTGTGTCTGTGTGCGTTGCAGAGATCAAGGCCGTACCCGATCTGAACCTGGAGTCAGACAGGAAGCTGGATAAGCTGGAGTCATTCCTGGGCAAGCTCAACAGTAAAGGTCAGTCCTGTTCATCATACTGTCAACAAGTTCATCGGGCCTCAGCTTGGGACTCAGACGTGTCACACTGTTCAAACAAAACAAAAAGGAGGCGACATTAAGGAATCACATGTCACTATTATCTCCTCTTTAACTGAGACCGAACTTTTTGCACTGAATAAAATGTTCTCAAGTTCACTTACTGTTAGTTTAGTAACTAGTTTTATTATTAGCATTGCATTTGTCTAGGCAGATATTGCATGAGTTAATATTTTTCTTTAAATAATGGGTTTATAAGAGTCACTGCTAATGAGTGACTGATATGAGTCTCTTTCAGGTACAACCTTGTTATGTAAATATTTTCGCAATTTAACATGTCGGTCTCAAATCACTTCCATATCATCTTCATGGAATGAAATGTCATCAGATAAACGGAAAACCTAAAACCCTGCCCCAACCTACGGTTACATATGTCATTTTTATTAAAACACAGCAAATATGGATCAAACAAGCCTCCCAGCTAAATCTCATATGGTTCTGATTAGAGCTTCAACTGCAAAATAAGTTTTTAAGTCCATCAGTAATGCTGCCTATGACCCAAAGTGCTTTTAAACTCAGTGCTCCCTCTCTTATATCAGATTCTAAATATCATGTGATCATCTCCCTCTTTCTTTAACGGTCCTGTCAGGTCTAAATAAAAACCTCTGAGTGTCACTCTGTTACTAATTCTGTAGACGTATGGAATTCAACAACAGCTGGACTTCCATATGACCTCTACACAACACGCACCAGCTTTTGTCCTCCACATTATGTCCGGTGCACGGAACTATCTTTTCCTGCAAAACCATTGACGATTGGAAGTCTGTGCAGAAAAGCAGGGTTTTCACAGGGGACTCAACAAGTCTAACATATAATAATCTGAATTTTAGATCTTAAAAAGTTAAGATATTCTGGCTAAGTCTTATAATGCATTAAGGTAAGTCTCAATGTAATGTTTATTCAATGCTATTTAAATAAATACATTTTATAAATGTTGTAAACATTGATTCAGATATTAGCTCGCTGTAATTACTACAAACAAAATCAATATGGGACTGGACTAACTAACTAACTAATGTATTTATGTGGAAAAGACAATAGATCTCTATCTGAGAGATAATGGTTGAGGGTTATTACTCTCCTTGGCTGCTTCATTTTATTTTTTATTATGGGGAAGTGAAAGTAATTCTGGGACACTTGTCGGAACCTACTAAAAAAGTAATAAAGTGATAAAACACTGATAATAATTTTTTTCAAATCTTTATGCATACACAGAAGTAAGATATTCATTAATAGAATAATAGATCTTCTTACTTTGCTTAGTGATGTTTGCACAGGCAAACGTTCTGCCGCTGTAATTTGAGTGAATTGATGAAGTGATAATTTATGATCCTGACACAGTCTTGTCCCCTCCCAGTGTCTGGCCTGCCAGAAGCTACCATCTCAGTGACAGAGAAGAAGGTGAAGGAAGTGATGACCCTCGAGGATGAAACATTCTCCAAGTTCTACCGCCATGTGGAGGAGCTCCCCTCCATCACCAACAAGGTGGAGATAGACGACGACTTTGATGCCATCTTTGGTCCGCAGGTGCCAAAGTAAGTTCCCACTGCCAGAGGTTGATTTTAAGTAGTAACCCTTACTAAGCCATGACTGTGAAGTCCCTTCCTGTCAATCGTGACACTTCCCCTCTAACCCCCTCCCAGACTGACCTCTGAGATGGTGCAGCACAAGCGAGCGGTGCGCCCGACACGTAACGTCCAGTCTTCTCGGAACCCGCTGAAGATTCTGGCTGCTCGGGAGGACATCCGACACGAGTACACGGAGCAGAGGCTCAACGTGGGCCTGCTGGAGAGCAAGAGGATGAAGGCTGAGAAGAGTGAGTGAGAGTAGATGAGGAACGGGAGAACACATGAGAAAAGAGGTTCAGTGATGCAACATGGGACAGTTTTTCAAAATCAGCTCTAAATCACAATTCTTGATGTAACTCCATTAAACTTAGATTGATTTGATGGTCTTTAAAAGTTTGATGTGAACATTCTATTGAAAATGTTATCCAATTTTCGTAAAGCATCAAATTCTTCTCATTAATCACCATCAAATCAAAACCTGTGGAAATTGCATTTTTGAATAGCACATTTTTTTCTTCATTTTTTAGGTTTTAAATTTGTGCACTTATTACAGACAAGACCCTATACCATAATAACAATTAAAGAATACTGTGATCTTTGTTATGCAAGACTGTGTTCTTCAATCTCTAAATTTTCTCTCTACTGTAAATGAATCCACTGAAGCCTCTGTGGCTTTTAAACTGACCCACATCGAACATCGGAGTCTGTTTCCTGTCATTGTACAGAGCAGTTCTCATAGGATAAGGGTTGTTTTTGAGCTGCATGCGTTTTTGGGGTGGGCGGGTCATCTCTAACTTCCTCCTTCATCTCCTCTGACGGACACTCAAGCTGTCTCTGTATTATTTGTTGCTTTCACATTGAGACCTTCATTGTCATGCCTCAGAGAAAGAATTATTTTATTTTTAACTTCTCTGAATATGGGCTAAATATGAAGTTTTGTATTATGACCTCTCTGTCTCACGCCCCCCGCTCTCCTCCCTATGTCCTGTACCATACAGTGAATAAAAACTCTGGTTTCTCTGAAGTGGCTCTGGCTGGTCTCGCCAGCAAGGAGAACTTCAGCAACGTCAACCTGCGCAGTGTCAACATCTCCGAGCAGATGTCCAACAACAGCGCTGTGCCCTACAAGAAGCTCATGCTGCTGCAGGTCAAAGGTCAGTTGAATGGACAGCCTTCTTCTTAAAACTTAAACGAACAAAACTCAAACAAATAAGAGACCACAACCCACCCATCAGGGCCTTCAGCCAGATATCAGACAGGGACGTTACAGATATACAAATACAGAGATCAACTAGAATGACGCTCAGTAGAGCACATACCTCCACCAAGGCCCAACAGACTCCTAAATTTAATCAAGCTGAACCAAATTTCACACACATAGATATAAGTGCCTTAAACGTGCCGGGTTGTTTTCATCTAGACCCATGAATTATTCCCTTTTTTTTAACAGATCCACCCCCTGATGAGTTGTTCCCTAAACCCACACTGCATCCTTTCAGCAAGTTTGATAGGAATCCATGTTGTTGTTTTTGTAAAGTGTTGCCTTATGGGAAACAACCCAACAAACATACGGATGGGGTGAAAACATGACTTCCTTGGCAGAGGTCCGTTAAGACACTGCTGGACATTTCTCCTCAGAGGCCACATTTAGAGGTTATCGTGCTATACTAAGAAATACTGCATTCTTCCAAGTCCTGAGGACACTTTGATAAGACATGTTTAAGGATGCAGCTTCTCTTTTGTATTGGCTTGGTTTTTGTCAAGACATGCAGTAGTTGAGTTGTTTACTAGTGGTTCTATTCAGTATACAGGAAAAACAGACTGTTTTACACCAAGCCGTGGAGGATGAGGCTCGAAGGCCGTCCTTTCCACAGGATATCTAAAATAAGAAACAAGAGTGGGTCTATTTATGTGTCTGTGCACCTCCTCTACAAGTGTGTTGGTGACAGCTGTGACTCTAAATCATTCCCCCCAGGTCACCTCACACTCTCCTGGTCTGATCCTCTCCTCCCAAACACCACAGAGTACCTAACTGATTGTGGCACTGTTAGTTTTGTGTTTAGAAGTTTTTTACACAAACTGGCATGTACATTCATACACGTAATGGCTGGCTCATAATGACAGTGATAGTCTGAGGTGACACTAACGAGCCACTGGTCTGTGCATTTGTGTAAAACCAGGACGAAGACACGTCCAGACCAGGCTGGTGGAGCCCAGAGTGTCCTCCCTGAACAGCGGGGACTGTTTCCTGCTCATCACGCCGCACCACTGCTTCATCTGGACCGGAGAGTTTGCCAATGTCATCGAGAGGAACAAGGTTGGTCACACTCCATTAGAGTCACATCAACATAAGTGGAGCGGGGTTGTGGTGATGTGGGGCAGCCTTCACGTGCAGGATGTAAACACAGCTGTGGGAGGAAGAAGCCGTGGCACAGCAAAGGAAGAAGTGTGTCGGGGCAGAGCGTAATTGTGTGTGTCTGTATCGTGGGGTTGAGGCAGGAAACTGACTCAAGACAATTGTTCAAAGCCCAGACTGACTGATGACCTCGGCTGAGCAGAGCACTGGCCTCCATCTGAAGGAGAGGAGGGCTCCGAGTCGTGACCCACATAATGTTTAGGCCTTTGTTTGAGTTTAGTTCATATTAAGGAAAAAAGTTTGATTCTAGAGAGAATCTTATTGATTATTAGTTATATATAAATATTTTTTTCATTTTTAGTAATCATCGTACCTCTTTAAATTAGGAACAGTATGTTAACAATTGCTCTTATTTATTAAAAAAACGACAAACACCTTATTTTTTGTTCCAAAAATATTAGCTTCAACAGGAACCCATCCATAAGAAGCGTGTAACTAACGTATTACATTTTTCTATTTTGTCTTCTCAGGCTGCAGAGTTGGCCAACTTCATCCAGAGCAAGAGAGATTTGGGTTGTCGTGCCAACCACGTGCAGTTCATCGAGGAGGGTCCCATCACTCACAGCCACGCTGCCAGGGAGTTCTGGAAGATTCTGGGAGGGCAATCAAGTTATCAGTGTAAGGATTCATATCAGTGGGTTGAAACTGAGGAAAACCAAATCTGAATTAGTGAAATGCAACGTCCCTCTCCTTGCAGCTGCAGGAACACCAGATGAAGATGAGTTGTATGAGGGCGCCATCGTGGAGACAAACTGTATTTACCGCCTGATGGACGACAAACTGGTCCCAGACGATGATTTTTGGGCCAAGATGCCTCGATGTTCCCTGCTCGAACCCAAGGAGGTCAGATAACATAGATTACCCTAAACATATGAAATAGGTGAACATGAAAAGCTGCAAATCAGAACTCTATTTAAAGTCAGTATGTGTTTTTAAATGTTGAAATGCTTCCCCCCAGTGGTCATAAAAATAAAAAAGATTGTTTCCATTGCAGGTTTTGGTGTTTGACTTTGGCAGTGAGATGTACATATGGCACGGGAAGGAAGTGACGCTTGCACAGAGGAAGGTGGCGTTCCAGCTGGCCAAGCACCTGTGGAACGGCACCTTTGACTTCACAAACTGTGACATCAACCCGCTGGACCCAGGAGAGTGCAACCCACTCATACCCAAGTATGGAAACTCACACCCCAGCTCAAAATCATAAACTAAACCATTAGAGTGCATACCTCTTCCAAGGCCGAGCAGTCCTCTTTTTATTGAACCTCTTTGTTGCAGTCCACAACAACAAAGAGGTTACAGAAAGTTGACAACATTGTCGTGGATTGAAGCTCTGGTATTGTGTCACTGATTCACTGTCTCCTCCTCCGCTGTAGGAAAGGTCAGGGCCGACCTGACTGGGCAGTGTTCGGCAGACTGACTCAACACAACGAAACTACTCTGTTCAAAGAAAAGTTTGTGGACTGGAGCGACTCCAGGAAAACACCCAGCCCCACAAGAAACTCCAACAACCACGTCCCTGAGCAGAAGGTTCCAAAAGTACATTAGTCTAAAGTGTGAATTATATTATAGAGGATGATACAAAATATCGGATGCTGATCTGTACCTGTGTCATCACTCCTCTCCTCAGGAGCCGTCTGCCACCGATCATCGCCGCGCGTATGACGCCTCCCTGATGCTGCATCCCCATGAGGCGCCGGTCTGCTCCAAGCTGGATGGCTTCAATGTGGGCCGGGGCTACGGCCTAGTGGAGGCCGAGGAGTGGCGGAGCTACAAGATCAGCACTCAAGCGGTGGAGGTGTGGCACATCCTGGAGTTCGACTACAGCCGTCTGCCGCGCCAGAGCATCGGCCAGTTCCATGAGGGCGACACCTACGTGGTGAAGTGGAAGTACATGGTCAGCACTGCAGGTTAGTGTTGGGTTGCAAAATGGATCATTTAATAGTTTTCCAGGCTTGTAGGGTGTCACATCCCCACATTCATTTCTAACCATTATTCCATCAGTTGGGAAGAGACAGAACCCAGATCAGGTGAAGACGGCGGGACAGGGCAAAGAGAAGTGCTGCTACTTCTTCTGGCAGGGCCGCAACTCCACCGTCAGCGAGAAAGGAACGTCAGCACTGATGACGGTGGAGCTGGATGAAGAGCGAGGAGCACAGGTACACTTGTGTGCATTTGTTTTCATGTATTCAGCACTTTGAGTGGACAGACAGCATGACTTCTCCCGTCTCACCTCATCTCCCTCCAGGTTCAAGTCCAGCAGGGGAAGGAGCCTCCATGTTTCCTCCAGTGTTTTAAAGGAGGGATGGTTGTTCACTCAGGGAAGAGAGAAGAGGAGGAGGAAAACTTGCAGAGTAAGTTTTCATTCAGCTCTGTCATTAGTTCAAGAAAAACAAATCAAGTTTTTCTCTTTTGTAGTTTCAGTTAAATGCTAAAACATATTACCTTGTGCGTGCCTCTCCTCCTCATTTTGCTGGTGTCTTGCTCAGATGACTGGCGTCTCTATTGCGTGAGGGGAGAGGTGGAGGTGGAGGGCCACCTGCTGGAGGTGGCCTCTCACTGCAGCAGCCTGCGCTCCAGAGTCTGCATGGTGCTGCTGAGCGTCAGCCAAGCCGTCATCTACCTGTGGCACGGCTGCAAGTCTCAGACACACACACGGGAGGTGGCGCGCACCGCCGCCAACAGAATCAAAGAACAGTGAGTGGAAACTTTGATTATTTAAAAAAGCAAATCTTAAGAACACTTCCACTTGTGAAACATACTTACAAATAGCCCTTTCTGATTTGCTGTGACACCTTTGTCTTTGTGCAGTTGTCCTCTGGAAGCAGGCCTCCACAGCAGCAGCAAGGTGACCATCAGAGAGTGTGATGAGGGAGCAGAGCCCACAGGATTCTGGGAAGCCCTCGGGAGGAGGGACAGGAAAGCGTACGACTGCATGCTGCAAGGTGGGGGAACATGAGAGCTTAGAACCTTAGAACACATGCAGGGTGTTTACAGTGCAATTTACTAATGCCCTTGTTTGTGTGTGATCTCTTTGACCTTTGACCCTCAGACCCTGGCAGGTTTAACTTCACGCCGCGTCTCTACCAGCTGAGCAGCAGCTCAGGGGAGTTTGTAGCCGTGGAGTTCCTCTACCCAGCCAGAGACCCCAAACAGGTCAACTCCATGCCCTTCCTACAGGAGGACCTTTATGCAGCTTCCCAGCCAGGTACACACACACACACACACACACACACACACACACACACACACTAAATGCTGTAGATGCTATTCAGTTACATTTAGGAGGTCAAATATCAGATGAAACACTGCAGATCATATAAACTGGTTTTGACCCAAAGAGATGACATTGCCTACACATTACATGGGATGAGTGTAGATTTCAAGTGGTTGTTTCATATATCTTCAGTCATATATTCTTAGTGTAAGTGAAGGTAGGGCTACAACTATAATCATTTTTAACTTATCAGTCAACAATTATCACCAAAAGTCCATAGCACAGTAATATTCAGGAGAATAACACAAAAAAGAGAAGCTGCAAATTCTCATGAGAGAGAAGCTTTGACAAGAGGATGGACTATATTTTTGCCTGATAAATAATAATAGACTAATTGTTTAAGGTCTAACTTTCCATAAAACCAAATTATAACCTTAACTTGGCTTTCTAAAAAAAAGTTCTGATGCCACTTTACCCAAAAAAGTCATGAGAATACTACTTAACTTGGAATGTCTTTTTTTTTTTTTTTGACAGTGCAGAGAATACCTGAGTCCAGTAATTTGTGTTTGTGAATATCTGTAAAAAAAAAGTACCCCTAATGTTTGTCCTCTGTTCTCTCCTGTGTCCAGCCCTGTTCCTGGTGGACAACCACCATGAGGTGTATCTGTGGCAGGGCTGGTGGCCTCAGGACAGTGAAAGCACCGGCTCAGCCCAGATCCGCTGGGACTCGGACAGGAAGTGTGCCATGGAGACTGTCCTGCAGTACTCTAGAGGTAGCCCACTTCATTCTTATTATGTCTACACACGTTCATATCATGACGTTTGTTTCTGTCCATCACTGATTGATATAATATTTTTGAGTGGTTGTAAAGAGGAATAAATCTATTTATATTGAGGCCATGGTTCTTGTTGGATTGGTATTTGGCTAAATGGATATTGAAAACATGGATTATGTGAGAGCAGTAGGAAACTTCAAAGAATTAAGAATTATAGGCTATATTGTTTTAAGACTAAAATGGAATGGTAAGATTAAGGTCATGGTACAGAGAGATTTATTTTGGGATGATGTTTAACTGATGTGTTGAGGCTGGGATGGAGGATACATGTTAAGTGTTTGCTGCCCAGAAAAGAGTAAAATCCACCAACCAAAAGACAAATCGCATATGTGTCAATGTATTTGGTATATACTCTGTGTAAACGCCCTATTTTGTTAACCGTGCATAGTTAATATATTGTATTCCTCCCTCCATAAACACAGGGAAGTGTAGTACTAAACCAAAACTGCATAAAATGCTTGTAACCTAATTTTCAGTAAGCCATTCTTGCTTCATATCCTCAGAAAAGAATGAGAAGAAGCCTCCCAAAGCGTATCTGATCCATGCTGGTCTGGAGCCGCTCACCTTCACCAACATGTTCCCCAGCTGGGAGCACAGAGAGGACATCGCTGAGATCACTGAGAGGGTGCGTGGATCCAATCACTTTATCTGATTACGACCAGATACATCAACTGATATGAAGCTCAGTGTCCTCTCATATTCTAAAGTACAAAAACACCATTATCCCTGTAAATTGATTATTTAATTTCCAGCTCTCTGGGTTGAAATGATGTATCCGGTATGTTGTGTGCTGTCAGGAGGCAGAGGTGTGTAACCAGATTATCCTGGTGGAGGACGTGTTGGCCAGGCTGTGTAAAACCACCTACCCCCTGGCAGACCTTCTGGCCCGGCCGCTGCCTGAGGGAGTCGACCCTCTTCGCCTGGAGGTCTACCTGTCTGAGGAGGACTTTGAGGTAGGAACACGCTGGCTACAGACTGTCACTAATGTAACTGTAAATATGCAGAACGTTTTTATATGTTTACCTACCAATGGAGTAAAATGCCACAATTGAACTGTAGGTTTCACTTAGGATTTAATGTGCAGTAACTTATTCTTGTTTCTGAAACTAAAGGAACAAGTTTCCATTTTGATGTGAAACCTTGTCAAACACAAGGTCGGTTACATTTTGCTCAAACATGCATCTGGTTACTGAAAAAATGTGTTCGCCTTATTGATGCAAATGTCTTATATTATATATTTCTAGTTTTGACTGTCAAACAATTCTCATAAATAGACAAAAACAATGTCCACAAACTTTCTGGCTTTCTGGCTTTCTGACTTCCTGTCTGTGGCTCTCAGCCTCAAGCCCATTGGTTCCTATTAGAGAACACACGTCACCACCTCCGACTAGATTTCTAGGAGGATCTAGACAAATCAGCAAAACCTACAGAGACCAGCATTAGAATAAGGAAAGTTAAGGTCACAGTCTCCAGGGAATGAATTGAGGGTGTGTGTTTGTTTCTGTTAGTCAAATTATTATTTGAGTCAGGAATGTTGTATGTGTTTGCTGTTAGTTGATCATTGAGCCTCTTGAGATTCCTCAATTCATTCATGCCTCTCCTTTGCTTTTCTATCTATGTTCTGTCATCTTCTCTCCATCCTCTCATCTCTTTGTGAACTTTCCTTTTTTATTCATTCCACACTCCAGGGTGTAGGGGCTTATGGGAAGGTGAGTGGTCTGAGTTGAGCATGGACGGCCCGGACTCGTTACACTACAGCCTCCTCACTTCTTATTCCGCTCTTTCACTCATATTCCACTTTCTGTCCAACTCTGCTTCACTACTGGTTTTCTTATTTTCTTTCTGTTTTCATTTGTTCAGCATGTTGTTCACTCACAATCTACAAGTTGGCGTGGACACCTGGATTTATGAGATTTGACTCAAACTTGACACAGATGATATTTTACCGGGATAGCAGAATGTTGTTTGCTCTTAATCTCACTGATGCATGAGTGTGTTCGGAGGTTGCCCATTCCTCACTAAGCGGCAGGATGTTTTGGTTTGAAAATCCTGAACGATGTGTATGGTAATCTACAGTGTGACTGCTGGTACTGTGTTGTGTCACCCTGACTGTGCGCGTGTCTCATCCCACAGAAAGGCTTGGAGATGACCAGAGAGGAGTATGGGAGTTTGCCCGTCTGGAAACAGGTGAATTTGAAGAAAGCCAAAGGACTTTTCTAAATCGCTGAAATAGAGGAGGTGGAAGACGTCACAAAAACCACCGAGATGTTGTTTCGTCTCTTTTATTTGTTTACGCCTGTGCACAACCGAGGCTCGGGGGGAAGCTCCTAACAGGAGGCTTGAAGATGGAGGAGAGGAGTCAGAAAGTCGTGCAGCAGATTTCCCCTCTCATCTGCTTTTTGTCTTGTTTTCTGTTTGTCAAATGTAGGCAGATGCACGTATGAGTGAATGCGTTCATAGATTTTGTTTAGATTTATACTTTGTTAATGTTTGTACATATGTACAATACGCAGGACAACCAGTGCCCTTACATTATCAGCGATGCAGCCATGTGTTGGAGTGGGAGCAGGTCTGTCAACCTGTTCCACACACGTCACATCACCCTCTGTATGTATGTTAATGCATTACAAATTATTTATATTTATATCAAATCTATAAAGGATTTTTAAAACCCTCATGAATATTTACTGAACTAAAGTGATAAAGTGTATAATGAATGTGCTGGGGAGGTTTGTGTCATATGTTAATAAATACTGGATATTAGATTAAACTTGCTGTACAGTTCACCGTTTGCCATTTACAGATCCAATGATGCAGCTTTAATTGGACGCATTTAGTGTCATTATTGTCTCATTATAGTAAAAAGGATACAGGCTTGATTTCAGGCAGAGAAAGTGATGAAATGCATTTGATTTTAAAATCTGACAGTGTATAGTGCCTTGCTTTGTGTACAGTTTATATACAGATCATAGTCTGCATTTTGAAGACTCTTTGTGATATAAAGATCTATTAGAGAAATAAACCCTGGATGTTGGATATTGGAAAAGCTTTTGTTGGTCTTTATTCAATTCACTTTGCTGTTTTCTTAGTGGTCTTGTCAAAGTCATTATAAGCATGTACCCAGTAGAGGGCAGTATAGGTCTAATTTTTACAGACTGAATACATGACAGTTGCAGAAACTCAGACAGTGGGATACATGTCATGTGGGAGTAATATCACACTAACCGTCAATACCCCTGAGCACAAGTTTGCACAAGTTTTCTTAAGATATATTTACACATAGAGCAGTTTTTCAATGTTCGACAGTTTAATTTTCACCCAAGTTGTCCAGTTGGAGTACAACTGTGAGGAAATTGAGGTAAATATAATAGGAGAGCAGGGGAAAACATCCAGGGGCAATAACTTATGTTTCATTTTTCTCTTTCATCATTTCTTCTGAAGTACTGAGTGATTTTAACTGAATTATATTTGAGTCTATGATTAATTTATTCTTCTTAAATAGAATTTAAAAAAATTGCTATTTGGGCCAGAAGCCAGAAACAGTAGGTTAACAAATAGTATTTGCCCCTTAGGGATGATGTTGATGTAATTTGTCTAAAGGAAACAGAGATCAGCATAAATCCTTGACTAGAACAATCTGCCAGTGAAAGTGTAATTTTCTGTCAAACTCTTTAGAAAATAAAATACTGATTTGATCATGGTTCCCAAACTGGAACCAGCAGATCCATGAAGGGAAAGCATGGAATAAAAGTAGAATTAATCAGATTTATAGGGTTATCAAAGCAGACAGTTTGACTTTTATATTATTATCAATATTATTATAATGTGTTCTGTTCCAGTGTCGGCGTAAGTTATGACAATGAACCAGCATCTTGGAATTTAAGCTGCCACATGGAATTCAGCCTCGCATGTTCCATTAATTCCCTTTATCAAAAAGGAAAGGTTAAAGAAACAAAATTGCTCTGATGCTAGCGAGGCTATCACATGAGGGGGATTTATTTAGAGAGATTTATTTAGATGATACATTATTGAAACGAAAAAATATGAAATCTATCTTCTTTCTATCTACTATCTCAGTGTAGTGGCAGAACCTTATGAGTTAACATGAAAATGTTTAAATGTAACTAACTACATTTGCTTAAGTGTGAATCTGAGGTTCTTATAATTGAGTTGTTCCATTTATTGCTATATTTATACTTTCACATCAATACTAATGGTAAAATATCTAACAAGCTGCATACTTAAGCAAAAAAATGCACTTCTATTAAAAAATACTACTTAAATACAGTTTCTTTTTCTTTATCTGCACAAAAGAAACTCATGAGACACGTGTTGGGAGAAATGCACTATTATTTTCTCAATAATTGTAACCCTGCTTTTTGTCTATAGTACAGTTAGCAGTTAATAAGAGTGGATAATATTTTCAGCTTCTACAGAAGCATGTGACTGAGAAGGTTTGGGAGCTGCTGGTTGAGGCAGTGAAAACTGACTGTGTGTAAATGTGGTGACTTTGGCACATGAGGACATGGAATCAGGCATTATTCTGGAAACTGTAATTAAAAAGTCACTACGTGTTGATGTTACACTCCTATTACCTCCTCTGACAGTGGCTGTGATCACCAGCGCTCCTTTGGGTTGATACGCAGTTAACCACCTACATTTATTGTGTGTGTGTGTGTGTTCTCTCCCCATATGGCAGCTTTATGAATTCTGTTAAAAGCTCAGTTACCTACGTGAAGTTGCACACACTCTCACACACACACACACACACACACACACACACACACACACACACACACACACACACACACACACACACACACACACACACACACACACACACACACACACAGGTGAAAGCTGCAATCAGCCATTAAACCTCACGGCCTCATTTTTCCAGGCCTTCCTCCAACTCTACACACACACACACACACACAGTCACACACACACTTGCACTGAAAGCTCTCAGATGTTCTCAATATCAGCCGTTGGCCTGTGTTGAGGAACAAGAGCAATTAGAGGGGAGTTTCATGCAATCACAGTAGAACAATATACACAGCAGGTTTCTGTCCATCCAACTGTTGCTCGAGTGTTGCTCAATATTTTCACAACCTTGCTGACAGCCTGCTCTGAAACAGCAACAAGAGAGAGAAGAAGCTGCTGCCTTTTCCAGAGGAGGTTGGCAAGCGGCTGCGTGGCGCTGGCTGTTTTTCATCTGCTCGCCCTCTCTTTCATGCTAAGTTGTTGGATGCCGAGCCTGTGCTTGGATTACTCTGTTACACATGGCTCCTCTGAACTCCTCCTCCGGCCTGCGAGGAGTTTTGATGTGCGACACAGCGCATTTCCGCTCCCACCCACTCCTCCACACCGGCACACCAGTGCAACAAGCTCCAACCCTCCCTCCGCCACTCTCTCTCGCTTTCCCAACACTCTCCATCCCTGCGCTCTCTGTCTCCAGGAAGACAGTAGGATGTACAGTTGCGTTGCTCAACACACACTGCCAGGTGTTGTGTAGTATCTCTGAACCCGTTTTTGACTCGGAGCCCAGTTTCCATGCTGAGCTCCAACCAGCTTTTCTTTTGATACAATCCCTTTACTGGATGCAAAGACATGAATGCAAGAACCGTGACACACACACATTTCTGTACTGAACAATCTGTTCATGTACACACAGTAGCTGCTTTTATATTTCTATATATATATAGTAGATGAAATGAGAGCACTAAAAGAATAGAAAGGGAAGTCAAGGTCAGCCAAATCTATTTGCATTTGTTTGACTTGTATTTTCTCTGTTCTCTGTCTGACTAAATGTTAATTTCCAAACAGTCTCATAATACCTTATTATAGCAGCATTGAGAAGTACATTCAAAATGAAAAATCTGCATCTACTGTTTTAAAAGCGACTACCTCCTTTACATAAGTATTTCCATTTTGCCATAAATTCCCCCTGAGGAAGGAAATTTTATTACTTGGTTCAAATAATTTCAATAATCCCCTTGTAAACTTTTATGTGTCACATAAAGCAGAGTAAAACACTGCTGCAGTTAATTTCACCGCTCACAAGCACCTTTTGTAAAATTGGTTGAAGGATTTTGTCTCCCGATGGAGAGATGCATTTTTTTCAGTTGTATATATATGAACTCTTTAAAGGTGCCATGTGTTTGCTATTACGACAATGTTAGCATCAGCAGCTGTTTACTTTGATCCTAGTGGCGTTTACCAGACAAGAGACTGAAGTAGGCCAGTATCTTCTCATGGTAGATTTTGGGCAGTATTACAAGAGGGGATGGGCCGGGGTTAGCAGGTTTGCATACTAAGAAGAAATTATGCCGATTTCAATTCATAGACTGTATATAAAGAGGGACGACGCGTCTCCACAATCCCAAAATTATACCAAATCATTCCAGATGTAAATGCTGCCATCTATAGCCAGAAACTGTGCAGTAGCATTCAGGGGATGAAGTCAAAAAAATCAAGGTCCCACCAAAACACGCATTTGACCAATAGCGACTCAGGATCAGCTGTCAATCACGACATTTCAGTTTTTATAGCAGAAACCAAGCTTATCGGAAAAATAACAATTGAACTATACTTATAGGACCAAGTTGCATCTATGGGACATTGGAGAGGTGGGTTTATGACGTACACTGCTGGAGACAGCTTCGGTGAGTGATCAAATGAAGTTTGATTGAACTTGCAATGTTTTTTGCCAGATTAGTTGGTCAGCTGTTGCTGCTGTTAACATGCAGTTATAGAAAAAACTTCATGTAATTTTCATGTAATTTAAACTTAATTTTGAGTCCAACTTTGAGATATGTAAAGATCTGCTTTGCACGCTGTGTTCTATCCTTCCACATTTCAGAGGAAAATTGGGTCTGTTGTTATCTTTCTATAAGTTACTGCTATAGGCAAAACAATTTCATATAGGGCATTAAGTTACTAGTAAAATACATGTGCTTGAATGGAAAAGCATATGGAAACACCTTCCTAACCCACATCCACCCCACAGAAATACACCACAACCACACCGTCCCTGATCTTAACTTGGTGAAAACAGAACGTTTACAGTGTGATTTTGAATGTGAACACAGTTGAGACGGAGCTCAGGTTATCAGCCACTTGGTTCCAGGACCAAAAGGATGAAAACCATCCTCAGGAGATTTGGATGATGTTAGCTAGAAAACCACCACCTGAAGTAACACAAGAGCTCTGACAGGACTGTAATCAGTGACCAGGTATTTTTAAAGCAGCTGTGACCGCAGGGCTGGTGTTGTTTTCACCTCGTGAGTCTGTGCGTGTGTTGTCATGACAAAATGAGGTCTTGGAGACACTGGAACTTCCATTGAGGTGGTTTTAACTACTCTGACAGGTGTTTATATGTCTGTCTGCCACCACAATAGTATTACATCCATATGAGATGCAGTCACGAAAACTTTACCGATGTGTACTTGAGGTCAAAATGAAGGCTAAACTCAAATTCGGGTGTGGACACCATAACTAGGGGGTTTAGAGATACAGGACGAGGGCTCGAGTCATTGACTGTATCCCAGTTGTTGGATTGTGTCTTGCTGGTTTTGGCACATTGTGAGGTTTACTGCCACATAACTGCCACAAACGGTTGATCAGTGAAACGACGGGGAAGTGATGACAGCATGTGAATGGCACGGACCTTGCTCCATAGTGCTACAACTGGTTGGAACCTCACAGGGAACTTTCAAGAGTTACTCCAGAGATTAAGCATTGCACAGGTCAGAGACTAAATCAAGAAAATCCTGACTCCAGTCAGAAACATTTTTTGAACCTCCATAAACGCCCACGTGAACTACTTGAATGTGTGGGACATAGACTTTCAGTCTCTAACTGTGATGACATCGTCAAAACTTAATAAAGCTCCCTCCACCACCAAAACATAAAACATTTATAAAAATAGCTGCATGCGCAAATGGATCTACTTTGGATTTTACAGTCAACATTTAAGTTCATATCTTAAAATATAATATGACGTGCCGACCCAACATTATATAAAGTAATTAAAAAAAGAATTAAATAATATAATGATATAAGACCGTAAAAGAGGTTTTCCACTTGATGACTAATAATAGTGTATTTCATTAATTGTGTCTATATTGTAGTATTTCAGCATTTCTTTTGTTCAAGCAAGTACCTGAGATCTTTTATTGTGCCATGAAGATTAATGAACGTTGGACATGAATATAAAAACACAGAGAACAGAACCACGCTTGTGATCTCATCCTGAGCGTCCACAGTGTGCAGGCAAAAGGTGAAGCTGCAATGTTTGTGATCAATTATTAGATTATGCAAGGGGTAATTAAAATATCAGTCAATATTGACCGGGCCATATGCCACGGGTGCTTTCGCAGCCATGACTCGCTGTGAACTCTAATAGCTAGCACAAGGGTGAGTAGCGGCCTTTGGCAGGTATCTCCCTAATGCTCTTAACCATCTGCCTGCGCTCAGCCCACTTCCACACTAACATAATGTTTTGTTTATGATAACAGTGTTAATTCAACACAGGCTTAGGTGCAAAGTGGCACAGTTGAGCTTTAGCGCTGTTTATTCCACAATATTTGCATTTGGCGGCATGCCTGCTCAACAGCACTCCTCCCCTCGCCTCCCCCTCTCTTCAATCCACAGAAGATGACAAGCAGCGAACAATGAGAGTCCAAATAAGGCTTAGCACATATTCTTCTGCACACTGTGTTTCCTTTTTGTTCACAGTTTCTATTTATGTGTGGATTATCATTCGCTCTCGGCATCACAATAGAGCTATGGGTTCCTCTCCTATCCTCTTATTCTCTTCTCTCCTCCTCCTATCCTCCTCTCCTCTCCTTCTCTCCTCCCTCCTCCTCTCCTCTCTCTTCCTCCTACTCTCCTCCTTTCCTCTCCTATTCTACAATCCTCTCCTATTCTCCACTCCTCTCCTCTCCTCCTCCTCTCCTCTCCTATTCTCCACTCCTCTTATCCGCTCCTCTACCTCTCCTCCTCTCCTATATCCTCCTCTCCACTCCTCTCCTCAGGTTGGAAAAAAGCTCTAAGCACAACACTTCCTGTCCAAGGTCTAAGCCACTTCAAAGACTCGGGGCTGAGATGATTTATGGGAAATGAATTTCAGAAAGAAAAGTTTTTTTCTCTTTTCTGGTGCCCTGGGCTTTTAGCGGTAAGCTACGCTTGTTAACCCAGATTTAGATCTGTACCCTGATGGAGCCCGTAAAAGTGGTGTGGATTTATATAATGTGGAGCGCAGCCACGTGCCTCAGGTCCCCCTCACTGGCTGTGTCTTTCCTGATCCCAGTCCAGCTTCAACCTGGATGGAGGCTCTGCACCACCCGAAGCTGGAGGGAAACGGGGACCACACACTTCAGTATGAACTGAAACTGAAGTTTAGACTTTATTCCACAGGTTTATGATGGAATTAACCTTCTTCCTCTGCAGCCACTTAGACTTTTCGATGGAAAGATATAAAGAGGGGAGTAAGATGAGGGTGGGCCTAATGATTCTTTTATGAGAAAATAATCTTAACTCAAGGTCCACTCACACGCCCTGCATTAAAAATCTGAACTTGCTCCATCTGAAAGTGCACGAACACATTTGCACTGTCAGCTTGAACAAAATAGAATCATTGGGGAGTTTCCTAAAATCTGCTTTTTTTTTTTTACTCAGATGTTTATTCAAAAAGAAATGCTTGGGCGTATTTAGTGAGCAGCCATCAGGACAATGAATCGCCCAAAGAAGGACAATACAGAGAGGAAAACTGTTAATGTAATTAAAGTCTCTATTGTCCTAAAAGGTTTTACTTATTTATTAGAAACCTCACAAATATGTTTAGAGCCATGTTAAATAGAAAAAATTATTTCATGATCTTTTCATCCAAGGTTCATTCTCATTCATGATTCATTTATTGTTGGAAACTATTCGTCTGTTTGCGTACATGTGTATATGTGCGTATGCTGTCTCTCAGACAAATATTTGACCTGCTGTGCTCGGACAAAAGACTTTCAGGTTGAAGTAATGCTGCCAATTAATTACGAGTAATTAACTCGAACTGTCCTGACTGAGATCTGGTTCTCTTTTTCTTATAATTACAAACATGTTGCGTTTTACCATCCAGGAAACTTCACTGGAAATTGTCAGGAAATTACAGACCTGTAAAATCAGGCTTTACCAAAACTTCCCAACTATTGAAGTCCATAAATAAAACCTTGTAAATCACTCAAGAACTACTTTGCAATGAACCTTCGAACTGAGTAATTTTTTTCGTTATTGATTCGGAATGAAAATAAAACTTGATGAAATGATAAAGTGGTTTTCAATTATTTTGTCGAAAAGAGAGAAACATTTTCAAACTATTTCAAAATGTCTTAGTTACTTGATTTCCTTTCCCACAAACTCAATCAGGTTTGTCTGGATACAATGAAACAGCAAATCCTCACATGGGAAAAGTTGGAATCACCAATTGGTGACATTTTTACATAATAAAAAAAGTCTAGTACTGATTCTCAATGACTGACTTTATCTCCCTATGAATAATTAAGTTGATTTGTTACATAAGCATAAGTAAGTAAGTAGCTTTGGGAAGTTACAGGTATTTGGTTCCAAACTTTGGCCTTCATGTGTTTAAAGGGCCACATATCCCTCATTTTATGGTAACGAAACTCGAAAGCTGTGCCTTGGATGTGGAATTGTTCAGTGTTAGGGTCAAGTTCTATATGTTTTATTAGTGTATTAAAGTACAATGAGTATTAACTGTGAAAACTGGATGAACTTTCAAAGCGTCAGTTTGGGGATCAAATTATTTCAGTCAACCTGAAGAAGGAGACTGCTGCTTCAAGAATCTGCCAATCACCGAATCAATCAAAAGTATCTTAGCCCTTAGAGGAGCTCCCCTGCCACGCACGTGTGTGTGTGTGTGTGTGTGTGTGCACTTCCAAGTGCGAGGCCTTTTGGACCGGAGTCAAGCGACTGCCCTCCCACTGCCACCTGGCATCATTAGAGGCCCTGATCCTCTAATCAACACCAACAAACACACTCCCCTCCTTCACTCCCCTCCTTCACTCCCCTCCTCCCCCGTCTCCTCCATCCATCCTCCCCTCATTGCTCCATCCTGTGGCACAGCCCCGGGCCCGGCAGCCTGCTGTGGAGAGCAGACTTCTGGGTGTTTTTTTCAGTAGGGGGTATGGGGGAGGGTGCTGCTAACCAGGTGGGTGACGATGAGAGCAGACCCGGCTGCTCCTCAGCAGACAGCACGCTGGGTGGTGGCGGAGGATTTGGAGAAGATTTGGTATGGGGGGGGGGGGGTTGGGGCACTTTGCTGAAATTACAGCGGAGTTCCACTGACACAGCCTATGTGATGCTTGTGGTTGTTTTCCGTTCACCAGCTCGCTGTAGAAGTTATTTTCTGCTAGACTAGTAAGCCAGAGGTGGATTTTTGGATTTGCAAAGCAGGAAGAGGTTTCCTGTGTCACGCAGAAAACATGTGCTGGTCAGAGCTTAAATGAGCTTCACATCAAACGCTGGTGTGCGTTTGCAGGGGAAAGGAGGCGGGTCAGGTGTATAATTTGAGACGCACATGGATCCAAACAAAAACACGTAACCAAGAGGAGAGAGTGACTCAGGCTCGGGAGTCGCTCGCTGGCTGTTGTGCTCCAAAACCCAAAGCAGGGGAAACAAAAACACTGCTTCTCTCTTTAGTTCAGCTCCAGTGGGATGTGTGTCCTGATCTAACTGCTCGCTCTGAGTGATGGGCAGACAGGCTGAAAGTTCCTGGGCCCTACACATCACATTTACGGCTATGGCGCGGGTCTCTCTCTCTCTCTCTCTCTCTCAAACACACACACACACACACACACACACACACACACACACACACATATATACAGACATAAGCACACCACCAGGAGGTAGAGCTGCAGTGTGCAAACAGTCGGCTGCTGTCTCCAGCATAATAAGTGGCTAATAAAAGAGGCTAATAAGTACCTGCCTTCAGTAGTCAATAGCTAAATGAATTGAGTCAAAGAGGATCAGCAGCATCTGACAGAGTCATCAGATAAAATGTGTGACCTTAAAACCTAAAACCTAAAACTTTATATTCAGAGCTGTTGGGAAAAAGAGAATATTGATGATCAATTTCTTTACTTAGAGTTAAATGATAAATATCGTATAAGTATACTTACTTCTAATCTATTCTCAATAAACCCTAGAAAACAAGAAAAAAACAATATGAGAGCAATTACAGTTGTTCATTCGTTAGTACTGGATCGGGTGAGCTATAGGCCTAGACTGCTGGGGGAACTCCCATCATGCACTGAGCATTTCTCTCTCTCTGACTCCAGAGCTGCAGATTCCAATTCTGACACTACTCAACAATTATTATTATTATTAATAATAACTGGTTCTTCTATCATTAATGACACAATTACATCTATAAATATCACTCTTATTATTATCGTTATTAAAACCAGTCTGACGGAGCTTAATGTGACCGTGAAATAACTGTTCCATGGTCTCTCTCTTCTCTCTCTCTTCTCTCCCCTCTTTTCCACCCACCTCTGTTCTCCTGCCCCATTTTTCTCCGCTCACCCAACCGGTCTGGTTCTGCTGGAGGTTTATTCAAGTTAATGTTTTTTCTCCCCACAGTCTCCAAAGTGTTCTCACTGAAGGAACTGTTGGGTCTCTATCATTTTTAAGGTCTCAACAATGTTACAATGACCAGTTACATTGAGATAATAGATGTTGGGATTTGGTGCTATACAACTAAAATTGAATTTTGATGTAATACTTTGAAACTGTAGCTCTAGTAAACTATTTACTGCAAAACATAAGGCCTCAATCTCAGCTTCCCAAACACTTCAACTCAAACTGTGCTCTGTGGTGGGTTGAAGCTTCGTAACTCTCAGCGCTTGTCAAATGAAGTCATCCTGTCCCTGAACGCTCCGCAGTGTTTATCACATCATGTTCTGATTACAGTAACATGCACTTCTCATTGTCACCACTTTGACTGTCTATAAAAACAACATCCACTGTATTGACAGTTCAGTAATCGAATGAAGTCTCAACTTTCCCTTTCTGCACCCATTGCAGAAATATATACACCGACTCTGGCCTAAACCTGATCCTGTCCACTCCCCTCACTGTCCTCACTGACCTCCTGTCTGCTCCGTGTGTCCTGCTACCTGGCCTGTCGTGCTAACTGTATCTGTGGCCTGTGGCTGATCACCGCTGTGATTTATCCGCAGACCCTCTGAGCCAGAACACATAAATATATGTTTAAAACCTGTAAACTCCTACCATCCAAAAAAAGAAACTGATTTATGTGCCTATTTTGTTTCACTCCGTGCCCTCCCACCACAACTGGGTTTGATTTTTCAGTGTAAACCAGATGCAGGTGATGTTCTGTGCTCTCTTCCAGGATGCAGTAAATTAAAACCAGGACAGGTCTGAATCTGACGAACATAATACCCTGTCAGGCTTTGGCCGGGACCTGTGAACATGCCTATGGGCTCATTCTGCAGAGATCTACACTGTGCCGTCTTCACCCTGAACTCTACATAGCTGCTCGTAGTTGTTTTATTACCACCTAGTAAGCACTAATTCAGCCAAGGATGCGAAGTGATGCAAGCCAAAGCAATCCACTGAGTGTGGGTAGCTTTCATCGCATTTCCATTTAACAGATAGCTGTGATCCTGCGCTGTCAGCTTTAAAAAGCTTATCAGCCGGGCAGACACAGGAGCAGGGCTGCACTGAGACACAAAAATTAAGATATTACTCATCTCAACATCATTTAAAGTTCTCCCCGGAAGCAATAAATTTGTTCCCTGAAATTGAGGATTACATCCTTGTATCTTTTAAAGTCAATACAGGTTGAAGTTTTCATTTTCTGAAATTACAGGAACTCTTTTACTATGGGAGAGGATCTCTTGATCTATGAAGATGTTCTAGTCAATACTTTTAAATTAATTAAATCAATGGGGTCAAACAACCTTGTGCAATGGAAGAAGGGTCCATCATAGTAAAATAGCCACAGAGAACTAACCGCTGCATTCTTACAGAATCACTATTTCTGGAGCAACATTATGATTTAATTGACTTTTATAGTCACTGTGTTTTTGCTGTTTAGGTCTCCACTAATGTCTGAGGAAAAAATACAGCTCATTACTCTTAAAATTATTAAAACTAACTGGTATTTAAAGCTTTATGTATAAAATATTTATCTGTAATGAAACAACTAAAAACCCATTGAACACACATCTAAAATGCATAATGAGTGGGTATATAATGCATAAACCTGGCTTGAGTAAATCTTCTGTATATTGGGTTAATTTGTACGATCTCATTCTTTCTTGTATCGTTTGTTTGACTGACAAATATACACCACATTTCTACCACATTATTATTTTTCTTATGATGACTGTGTAATCCAAAATGAATGGCAATCTTACATATAGTACATCAATTATAAACTAATATGTTTTGAGTGTAGCTGCTCTTTAAGCTCCACTATGACATCAGCTGGTCACAAACTGTGTCTTTGTTGCTCTGCATGTTGTGTACAGTGGGTGCTCAGACACAATGAGAACATGTGATTGTATTAAAACTGTAAAGCTGTTCTCAAGACAAACAAACAGTTTGCTGAAACTCACCATGAAACCCTGAGAAACCACTTTTTTCCAATGTGATGTGACAGCAAACCGTTTTAACCAGTGCTCATCATGTGGCATTAATCAGGAGGCCAGAAACACATGAGGAATGAATATGAATAATAAATGAATAATATTGCTTTTAGCAATGCAAACAACTGTTGGCAGCTGTCATGACGTTTGCTTTATCAGCTTTAATCAATCAATTAAGATCATTCATCTTAAAGGGATAGTTCCCCCCAAAATGAAAATTCACTCATTATCTACTCACCGCTATGATAGAGGGGGGTTGAAGTGTTTGAGTCCACAAAACCCACACAGAGTTTCAGGGATAAACAGCGTCGCAGCCGAATCCAATACAATTGAAGTGGGGACCATTTCATCGAACAGAAAAAAACAACTGAAAAAACACAATAAATGCTTCCATGCTGCTCGTGTGGTGTCACCCAAGTATCCGGAAGTCCAAACATTCAACATTTGTCATTTACACCGTGTTTTTAGCTTCTATGTCCTCTGATCCGTCGCTCCAGAGGAGGATAACGGAAAACATTAAGGTTATAATTGGTCCCCATTTACTTCAATTGTATTGTATTTGGCTGCAACGCTGTTTACCCCTGAAAAGTGTTTTGTGGACTCAAACACTTCACCCGCACTTCCATCGACATAGTGGTGAGTAGATATTGAGTTTTCATACACAGAGATACACTTGGGATAGAACAATCTAGGAAAAATCGAGGAGGGATGGAATGATCTCAGCTTTAAATTTTCCTCAGCTTCAAATGTGCCCTTTTTTACTTCAAAAGAATGTTTGACGTAAGAAAAGTGTTTCCACGTTCACTTAAAAAAGGGGAAAGTTTCCCTGTGCTCCCCTCAAATCTGAAATTGAGACATTTGCACATGCAGGCATGATTTTATGACATAACAATGAGAGTGGGAGCCAATCATACGCTGTTATGCAACTCATATAAATATGATGTGAAACCTCCAGCACATATGCACATAGCAAAACCATGTTAGAGAAAGAAATATGAAAAATGACTATTTTTGTGTGAGTTAAAAGGTGCCTGCTTCAGTCCAAATGAAGATATCTTGTTTCACAGGAGGGTGTCATCACTAAATCCTGCAAAATCAGGAATGTGGCCAGTATCAACATCCACCTATACACAGATCATTTTTCACTTTTCTTTTTTGTATTTCGACAGAAAACCACAACAGTTTGTGTGTTTTCTTGACACATTTGATGAATTTATGCTCTTGTTATTAGAACTGTTCATCGGTGTCAATGACATGTTTGTCCTGAGAAAGATGTGATGATACACATACAATGTAAATAGTACGCTGTCATGTTATGAAGGGAATAAGTCACGGGGATACATTTCCACAAACATGTCAGTCAGTAGAAAAACTGTTAAATGAAAAATGACAGAGAGCTCCTCAGGCGATAGAAGCAATAGAGGACCCAAATTAACATAAGCATCATTCCAGTTGTCAAGCCTGCTCTCGGCTCTATTGGTATTTTTAAGTCGGGATAAACCTGAGGAATGGAACAACCATTAAAACAAACAATGATTCTGTTTGCTCTGGCAGAGAGCTGCTGTTCGGTGGGGAAAGAGAAGAAAAAGAAGAGAAAAAAGAGGGGAAAGAAAACAACCACGGCTGCGTTTCTGGCAGGGGCGTGAGATGCAGTGGTAGGGAGCCGAGAGCAGCGTCTCATGCCAGCACATCCACATGTCATCTCTGTTTAGACACACCTTGGAGAATGTGACCTCTTTCCAAGCCTGGCCTGGCAAGGGGTCCGCGGCGGAGGGGGGGGGGAAAGCCCCGGATTGCGGCGAACCTGTGCCAGAACGCCGCCTCCCACCTCGTGCACGCATGCACATGTGTGTTCATGACTCACTACACGGACGGTATGTGTGCATCTGCATGCAACTTTGCTACTTAACGATGTGGGCGCTGGCACGTCAAGCACCTACTGGATCTACTTCTTCATTGTGACCCACTGGTGGGCTTTTGTCGCAGCTTCCCCACCGCCATCTTGGTTCAAAAAACCTCCCTTACTTGTGGCTCTTGTGACGCCTGTTGGTAAGAAAAGGTGGCCTGAGTGATCACACCGGTGGTAAGATAGGAAAACATGTCAGAAATGACTCCTCACATTGGTGGACTTAAGATGGCAGCTTTAGCAGCAAGCGGGCACCCACGTGTCCTGAGGTTGTAGGAAGACAAGGGGGGTTGGGGGGGGAGTGAGGTGTGGAGTAGACAGGCCGGCAAAAAGGCATTCACCTGTGTATGGTGGGGGGGGGATAAGCAAGCCGCCAGCCACACAAAGTACAGACACAGCAGAATGCTACTCCCTGTCCACCATTTGGCCCCCCGGCAGCGGGGGATAACTGAATTACAGTAGCAGCAAAAAGCTAATCTCACTTCCTCTGTGGGGGTTGTGTGTGTGTGTCTGTGTGTGTGTGTGTGTGTGTGTGTGTGTGTGTGTGTGTGTGCACTTGAATGTCTGTCTGTGGGGTGCTCGTTGTGAGGCCGTGTGCCTTCGTTCAGGCTCAGCGTGGATTTTTGGAAAGCATGTTATCCTGACAGTGAGTGTGTATATTTACTAGATGACGATGAAGGCCATCCAACTGTCCTGCAGAGACCAGAAGGTGACGAGTAATAGAGTGTGCAAGCGTGTGTGTTCCTTTTCCACTACTTATAACTACTATATTTCTGAGCACCATTTTCAGCACAGACCCTACAGAGTGTGGATATTTTCAATGGGCTGTTTGAGGGTTGGGTTTAGAATTAAGTTTAGGTTAGGGTTAGGGTTAGGCATTTCATTTGGTTGGTTAAGGTAATGAATGTCCTCACTCCAGTATAATTACGGACCTTGTGAGGACCAGCAGTCCTAATGAAGATAAACATAATTTCTGACAGAAAATATGTATAATTCTGATCGTTCACTGTGATTTTGAACAGGTTTGTTGACTTATTATGATGAATAAAGGATCCAGAAATGAACTAAAGCTGTTATGTAACTTGACTTTTCTAACAAAGACCAACAGAGCACTTTGGAGCAGTGTATTGTTGCCTGAACAGTTTTCAGATACAATCAATAAAACAAGTTCTTTCATAATGTTCTTATTCACTGTAATCTGAGCAGCTTGACATTTCAAATACACAGTGTTTATTTAGGCAAATTATTCGTATATGTATGATCCGTTGACTTTAAATCAATTTCATTTTTGGAAAATAGTACCAAAGGTTGTGTGTTTACCCTTGGCTGCTTCGAGGGGCACCTCAGTCACCCAGGAGCACTCCGAGGTCACATCAGGGCAAAATTGATGGCTGGAAGGGGCAGATGCAAATAATGGTTGGAAGAAGCTTCAAGAGGTGTAACTTAAAAACTAATTATATGCAGCTGGTTCGCTTAACTTCAGTAATTGATTTGGAAAAGTTACATATTGGTGCTGTAACAAACAGACATGCATTTCATCATCCTGCACACCCAGTCTCACACTGGAGCCCCAACAGTAGTAATGCAGTTTCCTAGTGCTGCACCTTTCGTCAGCCTGTCGGGCTCACTGGGTCAGACTGGAGACCAGGTTCTCGTCCAAACCTCAGAGTAGCATAGCATGAGTATGAGTGTGAGCGTGAGTGTGAGCGTGAGCGTGAGCGTGTGGTTACGCTACAGTCTTGCTGTACTTCTCATCACGGGGCTGAGCATGTGGTGTGGCTGTGATATGGCGCTAGACCTCGTCTGCGATCTCCTACAAAAGATTTGAGTGTGTACACGTGAATGAGCTCTGGAGTGTGTTTACATCTGTGTGAACTCTGTAAGCTGTGATGTTTACTGCTAAATGTCAGCAGCACGTAAGTGAACGGAGGTGAGCCGCCTCCCGCGTTCAAAAGCATTTCGTTTGCAAAGATGCGTTTGGGCGGTGATGAGTGCATCGGACTTCTGGTAAGTTCAGATATGGAGAGATAAGGATTAACCACTAGAAACGACAATGTTGCAACAGAAAGTTTGGCTGTAGCTGCAAGAATGTCTGGTTGCAGCCAGGCCCAGTGTCAGAGCCTTAGGGTGTGACTTAGGGTGCATCTGCAATTAATTAAGGTGCACTAGTGAGGACATCTACATGTGATCATTGTCCGGCAATAACTGATAATCCCCCAGTTCCTATACATCTACAGACTTTTTATTAAAACGCCATTACTTGAAAATATATATACCTCAGTCTGTGGAAACAGCAGAGAAATGTCTTTAATAATCAAAGCTAAAGCTACGCACTTTATAGCAGACTTGATGTTAAAGCGAACACTATAAGTATTTTACAATGTTTGTAAAATTGTTTTTTATAATATTTGAGATGCCTAACTCTACTACTGTACCATAGTGTCTGCAGCTGTGGATATACCAAACATAGACTGAAGTTTTCCAGCTGTGGTTATGGGCATCCAGGTGTAGCTGCGGCAACAGACAAAACCTAGTTGACCATGTTGTGTTATGCAATGCATCCACCCAGAGTTCCCTCTCAACACTCACAGTTCAATGATGACACATTTATTACTAAACATTCAACTGAGGGTGCAAGACACTAAGCTGAGGAAACAAACCAAAAGGACAACGAAAGTAACAGAATGAAGTACATACTCGGACTCTGATTTGTTTTTGATGGATCCCAGACCAATGTAAATGTCTCCAGTTTTATAAATAACATTGTGAAATAAAGCTGGTGTTACAGCAAAATATGACATTTTAAAACAATGTCAAACATCAGCAGTTGGTGGCTCAATGTAAAAACAGACAAACCAGTGATTCAAATGTGTGACCCTATCTTTTGACCATGGGAACATGTAGTTATGGTTATGAATTGAAAATCCAATATTGCAGTGCCAGTCTAGACTCTTGGTTCCTCAGCAGATTGCCGTTGCATCGGGCTAGAATGCTAACGTGGCGTCAGCACTGTGAACCTGTAATGGGATTCAAAAGAGTCACAAGCGTTCGCTTCCTGCAGACATGACACTTTCTGTCCCTGTGCGTTGAAAATGGAAATATTCCCTTACACAGCTTTTCAAGCATAGCACACACACACATGCACGCACGCACACTCACATGTACGCACCCACACACACACACACACTTGACCTCCACTTTCCTCATCAGTGGGATTAGACTGTTTATCAGTTCTCTCTGACTCACACGTGTTTGTGCTCTTGGTCTGTTCAGTCTGTTCTTTGCCCGGGAGGTAAAAGAGAATGTTGCTACGTTTATGTTTCACTAAAATAAACTCAAGTGTTGAGAGGCTTTGATATCATAATATTTTCAATAAGCCAATATGGGGCTGAAAAAAGGAATTTAGACAAAATGAACTGAAGAATTAACTGTAAAAAGTAAATGTTTCATTTTTCATAAGGCAATATCCCTTCATATTATAAAAAACATGTGAAGCTCTTGGTCTTCAGTAATGGTTGTGTCTGCATATGACAGTTATATTTGTAACTTTACAAAATAATGATAAATTGTACTTGTAATACTAGTTGTTGGGTTTATATATATCTACCACACCACCAATTACAACTCCAGGCAGATACACCTGCTTGCATTCACATCATAGAGAAGAAAGAGTGAAGAGGCCCTTTTATTTTTCTTTGATTTCTAATTTTATTCATTTATTTCTCTTCAGATAAAACACGTTTTAACGTTCACAGCTCCCGTCTCACAGGTTGATAGTGAGCACCGGGCACAAAGTGCTGCTCAGAGGAGCCTTCTGTGTATTTCAAACAGCACAGATTGAAGGCAGTGGAATCAGCAGCGGGGACGAGCTAAACCCTGCGCGATAAAAACGTCCTCTTAATCTTACCTTGAAAGCTACGACAGAGGGGAGCCTCCCCTCGCAAAGAAAAACAGGCGGATTATTTCCATTTGAAAGAACATGCCAAATTACACAAATGTGTTTTCAGGCACTCTTTTCAAAAGTGGCAACAGATGGAGGCCGCTCGGCGTTGTGAGCAGGTTGGAGTTGACGGTCCACCGCCGCTGTGTTCCCTGTGTCTGCTGGTGTTTATCAGCACACGCAGGTAGCCCAAGAATCCATTATACACACACACACACACACAAGTGTACTCACAGAGAGACCAGGTGTGTGCTGTCTTTCACCGCGTTTGTATTTTTTGCTGTTTTGAATACAGACTGTGGACTTGAAAACGCAGAAGCTGCTGAATAACTTATCTCTGCAGGAGTTTGGAACAGAGAGCAGCTGGTGATTAGAAGAAGCTGCAGTGAGGTGAGTGTTGGTGGAGATAAATAAAAGCAGGAGGTTTAGTGAAGCTGCTGTCGGATGGTCAGTGCATGGACGTGAGCTCACATGTGATACTGGGCGAGTGGAGTAAATTTTGAAACCTGATTTTACTTAAGTTTCACTGTTTAAATGAAATATTAACAATTTTTATTTTAGGTTATTCAATTGAAAGAAGTCTCATCCATGCAGTCTTGTGTCCCGAACACACATGGTAAATGCCTGTGGTCCCTGATTACAGACATGTGCAGTGAAAGAAATCAGGGGGCACCTCACCACCACATCTACCTTCACTTCCGTCACCCTGCCCTGCACTCTGATTGGACAAAGCTTGCCGGTGGTCAACAACATTTCCACTAGGTTGAAAATCTGATCAGTATGCACTGATTAGGGGCACTTGTCTGCAACTTGCCAAATTTGTCTGCAACTGGCAAATCAGGCTGAAAGTCATGAAGTGTGAACTAAGCTTTGTCTCGTGCTGGGTTCACACTGGGTTTTTGTTGCCAGAGGGCCGGGCAACAGCTCCTCAGCTGGTGATTCCTCCCTGGCTGGGGGTGCAAAATGATGGTACGGGTATGGCCAGCTGGGCACCCACAGGTTTCCTCTAAAACCAGGGCAGTACATAGTTTACTGATCATCGGTGCCTCTGCAGGGAGAGCTTAACACAGCTCTGCATTTGTCACCATTCAGACTTGACTGTTCTTCAGATGAGAGAAGCTCATACTCAAGTCGTGGTACAAAGCACACTTCTATCAGACCAGACCAGGGAACAGAAGATTTTTAGCTTCAAAGCACAAGGCTGATGACATTATGCCCAATATATCTCTTGCTTTCCACATACTGAAGGTTGAAAGGTCCATGAATAAAATACAAGCTCTCACTCAGCCTTCACTGAGGAGCTCGGAGTCATCCATCAGCTGGTTTACAATGCACACACAATCATCAGGTAGAGGCAAGTGTCTGTTTAATGCTAATGCATTAATGCTAATGAATTCAGGGTGTAAGATAAAAATGCTATGAGATTTTTCTGTGGAGTTGTTGATTCAACTGTATGGAAATGTTGGGGGATGTGGTGCTGTTGACATATTATCCATAATATTAAGTAGTGCTTTAAAGCAATACTATAGGTAGTTTTTATACCTTGAGATAAAATCTTCAGAATCATTTTCATGATGGAAAATCTTATAACAAGGAGAAAGACATGAATGTCTTTGCCGCAGCCTCACTCTGGTGTATGGTGCTGGAACATCGCACACCATCAAACAGAGCCAGCGTAAGCAGGTAGCTACAATAAGAGACATCTAGATCACCATTCTTAGTGTGGACATCATGGCATGGACAAAATCACCATTAAAGCAATATATTGTATTATACATGTACCTAATAAACTGCCAAATGTCAGCACATAGCAGACACTTCTTTGCAACCTCTGGTTCTAATACTACACACGCACACATTTGTCTACTATCTTAGTGAGGACACCCAGTGGTATAAAGTATTCCCTACCCCCTTACCCTAACCTTAACCATCAAAAATAAATGCCTAACCCTAACCTAAACCTAATTCTAACTCTAAAACCAAGTCTTAACCCAAACAGCCCATTAAAAGTGGGTCAGAAAGCGAGGACCGGCCAAAATGTCTTCACTCTGCAGGTTGTAGGCTCAAAATAGACATCACAAAGATATTAGTACAAGTATACACACACACACACACACACACACACACACACACACACACACACACACACACACACACACACACACACACACACACACACACACACACACACACACCATCCATTCTCCTCAGAAGCTCAGATGAAGAGTAGTAATCAAGAGCTTGCAGCAGACAAGAGGCCATTTACTCAGGTGAGGAGCAGCGAGATGGGGCCACTTCACTGGATGCAGAGCACAGCCCAAAGGTGCCACTCAATCATCTCCAATCAGGAGAACATCCGAGAGGTCTCACAGCGACATAATAGATCCCTGCTTTCGCTTTGTGTGTCGTATCATTTTTATTATCTCCCATAAAGGAAGAAAGGGTTGAAGAATCGTGTTTTTAATACTTACTGGTCCCACACAAAGAGAGTGAGGAAAAAAAGCATTAAGGGCAACTGAGCTGCCCCCAGGCTCACGCGCTGATGAAGATACAATCCAGAAGTGCCTCTTCTCCTCATCTTCCTCCGCCTACCACTATCTCTCTCTCCCCCTTTATTTCTCCTCTCACTGTGGCATTTGACGGGAAAGGAAAAAAGAAGGTGAAAAAAAAAAAAACATGCAGGCATTGAAGTCGATCCCTCTGTGAATAAAGCAGCCTCTGAATCCAATTTTTGTGAAAAGAGACAGCGTCAGCACGAGGGTGGCGCCGCAAAGAGGCAGGTACAAGTAGATGAATCAGGGACGGGAGAAGCCTTGGGTTGGAGAGATCAAAGATATTATGGAAAAGAGAAGAAGAAGAAGAAGAAGAAGAAAAGAAGAAGGAGGAGGAGAGACTGTTGAATTATTTTGGAGGTGTTTGAGGGGTATTTTCCATCCAGCATTTCTAACCTCAGAGGGGCATGTCCTGCCAGCTCACTCTGCATGCAAGCCGCACTCACACACGTAAACTCTCTCACACACACACACACACACGCACACACATACACACACACACCAATAGGGCTTAAGCGTTGGCTTTCTTATTTGCATTGCTCCTCTGCAGCAAGTCAAATTTCCTGGACTCTTCCATCCTCTCCAAAAGCCCTTTTGACATGCACTCTATCTGGCAACGTCACCGAGTGTTCACATCAGATCAAAGCAGACGGCTGTGTACTGGATGTGGTATATAGGAGCAGGGTGGGCAGCGTCTGTTTAAATCCTGTTAAATGTGTCTAATCTAATGTCAATGAGAATCGAGGCACCTCTGAACCCTGAGTGGAGGTGGTGACCTAAAACAACCATATGGCTCCACACAGCACCCATGGCCCTGGAGAGGATCCAACCAGCCTTCATTACTTCCTGTTCGTGTGTGTGTGTGTGTGTGTGTGTGTGTGTGTGTGTGTGTGTGTGTGTGTGTGTGTGTGTGTGTGTGTGTGTGAGTGTGTGTGAGTGCGTGTGGACAGACTAGCTGTAACAGCTGTCTCCTGCAAAGCTCTCTGGGGAATGACTGACCTTAGGCCTCTCAGGTGATCTCTACAGAAGCAGATGGAAATGAAACGTGTCGTGTGTGAGATGGGGAATTTTATGATTTGATTCAGAGATTTCACTTGTGAGCTTTTGTTTCGTCCTGTTAACCAGAGCCACGAGGAGAGAACACACCAGTGTAGTTCTAGTTGCTCTGCTCTGGTTGACTTTAAGGTTCTCCTCCTCACATACAAGGTCTGAATGGGCTTGCACAGAGTTACATAGCTGACTCTCTCTACTATGTTCCCTCTAGAACACCGAGATCTTCTGCAGCAAGTCTATCAGAGGTTGCCAACAACAGCCAAAAGAAAATCAGGGATGCATCATTTACGCTCTAAAGCTGTGAAACAGGCTGCTGCTTGATATCAGAGAAGTTAGTTCTTCAAAAGAAAAGTTAAAACATTTCTCTTTGCATCAGCCTTTGACGAGATCTTACACCGTGCACTCCTGTGCTCTTATATATTTTATCATTTTCCTCCTTTTCAGTTTTAATGCATTATTTAAAATTGAATTTCTTCTTTTTTATTTCCTTTTCAGTTAAATGTCACTTTAACATGTTCTGTTTCTGAAACTCTGCTCTCTTAATATATAGGATCATTTTAAAGTTAATCAGAGTCAGAGACGTGGCTACAATTATTTAAGTTTTATTATTAAAAAAAAATTGAGTTACAGTTAAATTAAATTAATTTTAGCCAGAGATAATAAAATACGAAACAGCCACTTAAATTATTAAAAAAACAAAAGAAACTAAATACACTTGTGGTCCTTGAATTGCTTTGCTGGCTCAGCTGACCAAGAACAAGGCCAAATAACACAACCACACAGTGAAACCTATAACTGGGCAAGTTACACAGGCCGACCGACAGCAAGGGACTAGCCTGAGCTCTGTTCTACCACATCATGTGATCCTTTTCCGTCATGCACCTTCACACACACACACACAATTATGGCACACTTAACCACTTGTGGGGTTAAATACTTATCTGCATGCAATTACACCTCAACTCGACTCGCCCAAAGTCCTAATCCGACCAGGCCGGCAACTAAACAACGGAGGAACTAGAGCTCTAAAGCAGTTTAAGGCACGAGGCAATAGGATTGTCTTACAAAGGATTACAAAAAAATAAAATACAAAAACACAACTAGCTGTGTGAATCAGAAAATGTACAAAAATAATCTATAGGCAAAACAGTTGCAGACTATCATATAAAAGAAAAAAAAAGTTATTCAAATACAGCTTTTCCTCAATTGGTTATAAAAACGAGCGAACATGTCTCAGTCCACCTTTAGAGTCACATGTGCATAATATGGAGCAGCCAAATATCACCCCACAGGAGCCTAAAGTGTAAAAGTATCCACGCTGAAGATGGAATTTGACACTAGAATTAAAACAGGCGTTAAAACAACAAGCTGCGGTGCCTACCTCTGCAGGTGGGGTAAGAGCTTTATACATATGGTAAGACCCTTCTCCTGCAACATCAAACAATGCTCAGAGGAATCCTACCTGGTGTTTACAGGTGGCAAAACGAATATACAGCTAAAACCCATGTTTAACACTAATGAGAATCTTAGACTACTACACACTAACAGAACTACAAAGAGGGTCTGACTATTTTACACTGCCTGTTTTATTCGAGATCTGTGCGCCTTCAATCCGCGTCACTGTTCTGTATAAAAGGTACAAATCAGGATGAGGGTCATTGTTGTTTCATATCTGATTCCAGAACGCAGGCATGTTATTCACAAAGAGGTGATGTAATGACAAGTCTTTATAATAACAAGATAATCTTTGTAAAAAAGGGACCAATGACATTTTTTTGTTTTTATTTTTGAAAAACCAGGACCTGATTTAATACAGAAAAACAAACTTAACCAAAATCAGCTGCTGTTAACAAATGTTGAGCTTCGTTCAAAAAATGTTTCCAACTGAAATATATTAGTTTGAAAGTTGTGCCGACTCCAACTATCATGACTATGTCACTCACTTCTTTGAGAGTTCATTATACATATGTATTTATACAGTTGTATAAATACATCTGTACACTGTTACAATATCTTATGAAGTGGCTGTGAAAAAAGGCAAACATTCACACATACCAACACAGATCTATATTTGTACAAGTGAAACTTTTCCAGACCTAATAACTGGCCTGAGTTCTGTGATTTCTGGCCGAACCTTTCTCTGTATAAGATCCAACATGAAGGTAACCACCCACTGACCAAACATGAGGGGTCTTCAAATTAACAAGCTGCTTTTATTTCCTGTTGGCAGACCTGTATGATACACTCATTAAATCTACAGTAGTCAGAGCCAAGAATCAACATGTAGAAGTCGAGAAATAGGAAGATGAGAAATATTCCGGCCTAAAATATTTGATATAATTTTGCTTATTTCTAAATCATGGATTTCCCCATGTGTCAAAAACATCCCTGTATAAAAAGTGAGCATGCTTTACAATATGGAGACGCTGACTTAGCAGGTTGAATTGAAAATGCTCTTCAAATATGTTTTAAATGCACCAGTGGATGAGCTTTCTCATGACTATAGTATTTTATTGGGACGTGTGTAGTGTTTACCGTTCTGCTGGGATGCTGTGGTTTGTGATTTGCCACCACACGGTGTCTCTGTGGTGCAGCCCAGAATGTTGTGGAGCTCATCTGACAGAAGTGAAACTGTCACCTCGTCCATCATTACTTTGTAATCAAAAATGACAGGAGGGGGTTAAACTGGATAAAAACTACGTATGCTTCTCCTCTGCCGTGATAAAAAAAAAAAAAAAAGAAAAAGAGTCAGACTCACAAGTGTGATTTTTGGGGGAAACAGGATCCAGTTTCCCAGCCGGGAAGAAAACAGGTGCTGGTGCCAGTTGTTCTTTTGTCCCATTACGCTTCTCGCAGATTGAAAGCGGAGCCAGCACCTGTCAACATTCCTCAGTGGTTGTGAGAGAGACAGAAAAGCTGTGGTGAGACACAAATGTTTAAAACACAGGGAGCGAGAGAAAATCACTAATATTCAACAAATTCAGAAGAGAAATTAGATTAAAGGATTTAGTTTTCCCTCTGTATATATATATATAATCAAATCTATGAAAATGAAGGTTAAATGTGACATGTTCACAATAAATGTAATGTTTTTAATTCCTACTCACAGGTCTAAGATAATTTGAGTTGCTGCATCACAAACAGTCTTGGATGTGTTTGGGTTCTCCTCAATAAATCTCCACAGTCCTCTCACTTAGGACAGTGCTGCATTTTCACAGTAAAGCATCAACTCAGCAGATTCACCATTAGGCAAAGCTGCTATTGGCCAATCAGAATCCACTATTTAGACTCTTTATCCAATTTGAACTTTCTCTGAAATCTGCTCTAGTTGTTGCATTTTTTTTCTACATGTTTTCACGTATGAAAAAGACTCAATGATCCCAGTTTCCTGACTTGGATATTAAAGGTGGGGATGAGTACCGTGGGTGTTGCTCAGCTCCGCTCTGGCCACAGCTGTGCGCGGCTGTCGAAAAGGCTCTGATGTCATGCATAATGGGCGTCCGCCGGGATGCAGGGATGGAGGGATGGAGGGAAGAGTGAGGGGCTGAAACCAGATCCCTGCCCTGCGTCGTGCTCTCTGCTGAGCTGTGCTGCTCAGGCTGTGGGCGAAGGTTAATGTGGAGCCACCTGCTGCAGGAGCACTACACATCTGATACTGTCACACAGACACACAAACATATCTGTACAAATCATGAGGTTGTTGATTTCTTTACATTTTGCAAACATGAAAATGCAGCATGTGCAGAAGGAAGCATGAGGAAGAAGGGAGGCTGACAGTTACAGTGACTTAATACCATTTGATATTTCATGGCTGGGGGAATGTGGCGGCACTCCCTACTTTATGGGGCTGGCCTGGATTATTTAGCTGGATGGAGTCCTGAGGAACAGCTGAATGATGTCATGCAGCACACACACACATTGCGTTGTTGGACAGTGTTTCTATCCAACAACGCAATCGAGCTCTGGCCCTGGAATTTAAATGTTGCTCTGCTCTCCAGCTTTTTGAATTGTGGGTTTTTTACAGAGTGGGTTGTTGGGTAATTGGGAAGGTGCGCGGAGAAAAAGGTGGGTGGGGTTTACTAATAAGAGCCTAAAGGGGAGTTTGGGGCCGCAGATGTGTGTTTGAGAGTGAGATGAGAGAGCGAGTGTTTTCAGGGGGCTCTCAGTTTGCCGGTAAGCTGACCTCACGGGGCATATGGCTGTGCAGATGTGTGGGTATATGTTCCCGTGTTCATGTTTGTTTGTGCATGTGCGTTCTGTCTGCACAAATCAGCCTCTCCTTCCCTCTTAATGGATAGACTCAGGTTCCCCACTCCTCGCGAGCGTGTTAACATGTGAGGCCTCGCTTCACTCCTCCGTAGAAGAACCTAAATATGGAAACAATGATTGGAAATTGTTTAGACAATCTGAAATGGTTTATCCTGGGGCTGTGCACAGCTCTCAGATCAAAGCGGAGGAAACATGAATCATAGAGAGTTTCTGTACGGAAACAAACCCTGCGCCTTTCTTCCTTTTGACACACACACTGGCACAAATAAGAGCGTTAAGGAAAACAAAGGGGCTGGCTTCTCTGAGTTCACTGGCACTGACTTCTCTGTTTGCTCCTACTGTACTTGACATTATGTTTGGGACTTCACCCCCACTGCTAAATTGTCACGCATTAATAAAGGGTGCACCTAGAGCCACAAACAACCAGGGGAGATCAGCGTTTCTCTCATCTCCTCACCTCTCAGTCTTTCAGCTCCACAGCTCTCCTGGGGGAGCAGCATCTGTCGCAGACTCGGCCTCCTCTGCTCAGCGACAACTGATACACCGTCCAGAGATCATCACTCTCCTCCAGCCATCTCTGCTTACCCTCCCGCAGGACCGGCCGGGAGAAACGGTGCACGATGCAGATTGGAAACTGCCACATGATAGCACTGTGCTCCTGCAGGCGGTCCTCACTGACCAGGCCTGAGACGTTTCTCGTTCTGTCTAACAAATGACCTGAGTGCTTTATATCCCTCTCTGCTGCTCTTTAAGTAATTGGATGAAGAGTAGATGTAACCTTCTTCTCCTCTCTTGTGTCTTATGTATTTACCTCACATCTCTCACAGTAGGGATACGGTCCCATGCAGAGACCTCAAGGTCTGTTTTTGGAAGGAAAGGAAATGGAGGATTAAAGCAACAATATGAATTTTCTTAACCTTATTTTGATGCTAGACTTGTAATGAGGAGAATGGAGACAGCCAGGTGCTCTGAATAGATGTTCTTGTATTATGTAAGTTGGGTTGAGCAGGTACGATCACGCAGCTGGATCCTCAGTTACCATAGAGAAGTGAGTTTGGTTTTCTCAGTACAGACATTAATGCAGAAGCTATATTCAAGCACACAACTGCTGTGGATTCAAATGTTTGTAATGAATCAGATTAGTCAAATGTTGACTTGACATGAGTGGACAGAGATTCCTGGTTTGTACCGAAATGATGATTCACTGATGATTCATCATTTTCTCTGCTCGAGCATTTAATCACCAGCTTCTGTAATAACCCCTGTTATAACCACTCAGCAAAAACAACATAGTTTTTCTTTAATGAAATAATGACTCTCTTGATGTGTTTACATCCATTAATGTGCATTATCAAATTTCAGCAATAAAAATGTAATTGGAAATGTCAGAAGTAAAAATATGTCTTAAACGCTAAAGTCAATAGCACAATGGAAACTGAAAGGTCCACTGAAAATAATACTCTTCTTTTGGCACCAGGTCTTTTTTGAACCGAGGAGTCGCTCATTCATTTGCATTTTTTTCAGATAGATAAAAGAAGTCTAATTTGGACGGAGACTTGACAACTATTGGAATTGAAATAATGGCGATTGTAAGGATAATGTGAAGTCTTTCCTTTGGGCACACTGTTTTCGTCCTTATCATTTCTATCTCTCCTCTCCTCTCCATCTGTCAAACGGACAGGAGCGGCTGACTCACTTGTTTCAGGGAAGTGAAGCTGCGTTGATGTCATCTTGACAGACAGAGTGGTCCAGTAAACAGAGCAGGGATGGCGTCAGGCCTCTGACGCATCACTCTGGGCTGACAGAGGTGCAAGGTGATGTCAGCGTGTAGTGAAATCATAATGTGGGCACATCTTCCAGCGTGTGATGTCAGCATGGCACTGCCATGACTGGGCATTGTGGAACTATTTCCCCCCGCCACTATAAATGAAGGGTGAGGTTTACACATACAGTGCTTCCAGAAATGATTCCCCTTCACCTTTTTCACATTCTGTGCAGTCTAAAGCAAAAAAAGTTAATTCCCCTCATCACTCTACACTCAAAACTCCATAGAATCCTTTTCCCTAATCATCTTCATCATGTTTCTACACCTTGACCTGAGTACTTGTATATATATAAGGAATCAAACCTGACAATGCATGAGAGTCTTTTCTCTACAAAGTGTTTGCTCATTATGGGAACAGTTGGGTTTCCCTCTTTAATATTGTAATAATTCTATCCCAACCTCATTCGCTCAAGGGCTTTGAGATAATGTAAGTTACGAATTGAATTGAATATCACAGCTGACCGGGAGAAGCTGCCTGCAGAGGCCGGGGACAGGACCGTGTTGAGGCACAGATGTTTGGAGGGCTGCAAACATGTTTCTGCTTCATTGAAGGTTCACGAGAGCCACAGTGGCCGTCATGATTCTGGTGGAGGGTTGGAGCAACATGTTTATCAGAGCTGATCAAGAGCCTGATGATCAAACCCATTCGACTTTAGTGTTTTGGTTCAATGTCTCAGTTCCCATCAACCTTGTTGATTACATATAGAAGGGAGCTTGTTATTGGCAAAAAGAGAAGGTAAACCTTTTTGTCCAAAACCAAACTGCTAGTTTACAACTAACCGGTGCACAAAGAATCTAGCAAATAAATAGGCCATATCTCAGGAGTCGGTGGAGACCAAAATATAAACAGTAGTCAATCTTGGACAGAAAAACAAATGTCAATGCTGCATTTCTGTTGGCTGTGCACGTAGACTTGTTAACATCTTTAGAGGGTGATGACACATCAGTGTTGTGTTTACAGCTTGTTGCACTGCTCCCCAATGGCCAAAGATTGAACTGATGAAGCTTTTAATGTAACTAGTCCGAGGACGCGGGGCTCATTCATTTTATTTATCACACAGATCAGAATAGAATACATTTGCTATGCAACAATGCACAGCATTAGACTGAATAATTAACATTTGTTTGTGATGTCACTGAACTTTACCAGCCTTCAACAAAGCTGTAATCAAGAAACTTCCCCTCGATGTGACTCACACAGACTCTGAGCCAGCTAGAAATCACTGGAACTAAGGGGAGGATTAGCAAGGCAGCTAACATCTGCTAAAACCAGTAATGTGGGAAACTTTTACAAGAGGTCTGATTGTGAAAGTCTCACACACTGCTGCAGAGACCTACTGCTGGTAACAGCACTCTTCTTCTGCTTTTGTGTCCCAGCAAATACAATTGATGACAATAAGCCTGTCACTGAACTTGTGATTGTTGTTGGTAGAACTGGCTTCTCCAGATTAGAAGAAACATTTTAATTAAATATATAAAAATAAGATTGTGTAAAAAATTAGAACCACAGTATTTGATTTGGAGGCATCAACTTTTTGATGCTGCAGCTTCCAACAAAGGTTAAATAACTCAGTTATGGCTTCTGTGTGAATAGGGTGTGAACAGAACAGTCTCTCTTTGTGTTTACTGCCAAAATCAGGTTGCACCTCATAGACAAGCCCGCACTGTGATCTGCACCTCGGACCATATCACGTGTCGCTTTAAATATACCTCTGCGGATGGTTCATTTCATGGTCACTTGAACATACAAGGCATGCAGGATTTAGCGCCTGATTGTGTCACTTCCCGTGTTGCTCAAGTGAAGCAGGTTGAGCTCTAACCGGCTTAGCATGGAGAAGAATTTCTCCTTTGTGTCCCAGCGGCCGGCTGCTCGGTGTGGCTGAGCCTCGCGGAGTCTTGGCCCTGACCTTGGGCAGGTGTGCAGACCGCCCCCGCCCCATTTCTCCCCCTGCACTCTTCCACATTTATTCACACACTTATTCACACACTTATTCACACACTTACTACACACATACACATACACATACACACACACACACACACACACACACACACACACACACACACACACACACACACACACACACACACTGTACATACCCATAGAGCTTCTCAGGTTCCCCTGAAATGAGAGACTGGCGAGAGATCTATCAACAGAAAAATCACGAGGTAATGACATACTTAACTCCCTGGTGTGTGTGCATGTGTGTTCACATGTGTGTGTGTGCTGGCACACTTACATGGGTGTGCTCCTTCATGTTCGCATGTGCACAATATGCAGCCCCCACCCCTCCCTCTCTCTCTCCCACCTCTCCCTAGCCACTCGGCAACTTTTGCCTCGCCTCATTTGCTTCGTGGTGAAGGGGCTGATTAAATATTTAAAGTATGGAGTACTTTCCCTTGGCATCAGGTGTAACTCACTCCTGTAATCTCAGACAGCCCGGTGCACGGCACTGTAATTATAGTTGGGTTAAGCGTGTGAAGCGGAGGGGGGCTATGTCAGGCTTTGTTGTTTATGTCTACTTACAAGTTTTTAGGCCTTTATCCGCTCCCGTCTGCAGGCACATATTCCATTTTGCATCTATCCTTGTAAGAATTATGTTGTTTGGTTTTAAGGTGCAAGACAGCATAATGATTGTGTGACCATTATGAAAAGATTGTAGCAAATGTATGTTTTGTCTCGCCAGAATCAGTATCAACGTCACAGCACCCTTTGAGACAGTTAATAAATCATTTTCTAATGATTTAAAGAGCAGTTATAAGCTAATTCAGTTTATGCAGCTTCACTAAGATATGCCTTCTATTGTGCCTTTGTTGGCCAAAAAATAATGGAGATATACCGAGAATACCTAGTGTGCTGTACTTAAATCATATAGAAAAAATACTAGATAAGTATTGTGAGGAGGGATGTTAGAGTTAAATCCAGTAATGTACAAATTGGGCTGTTGTGGTAGAGCGGGTCATCCACTGACCAAAAGCGTCAAGCCTAGCCTCCTCCAGTCTGCATGCCAAAGTGTTCTTGGGCAAGATACTGAACCCCAAATTGCCCCGATGGCTGTGCCAAAAGCATGTGATCGGTGTGATAGAAAAAGCACTGTGTGAATGTGGCTTGTAGTGTGAAGTACATAGAGGGGTCGATAAGAGGAGAAAATCACTATTTAAACACAGTCCATTTTTACAAATTGTGGAATGACGCAAGGCAGTTCACTGATTTCAGTTTATCATTACAGTGAACCAGCAGCATCAGCAGGAATGAACAGAACCCAAGTTTCACAATGTGAAGGCATCCAATGAGAGAGGTGTTCAAATAAGTTAGAGTCACACAATACCACTATAATATGTTCAGATTTCTTCCTTTCTAATCAGGCTCGTGTCTGCAGTTTGGCGAGTTATCAGAGCACCTATAACAGCCTTTGGATGACCTTCTATCCGGTCTGCACTCGTAAACGTTAAGTTGTTCATACTGTAAATGGAATTTGGCTGAGATTCTCTGCAGCCCTTTTCCAGAGGATGATTAGTAATGAACCGAAGAGCAAGATGAAGAAAATGTGTCTGAACACAAGTAGAGATTTTTCACTGCACACTGTTGAAACCCAGAAGTTAATAAATTCAGACGTTTACTCATCCAACACAAAGAACTTTTTCTGTAATGTTTGTCTGTAAGTTTGTCTGTGCTCCTTCTTTTTTCCTTAGGGATTCAAAACTCTGCTATGAATTGCATAGCATAGATAATCTTTTACTTTCTGAGGATGCATATATTAGTGTTCCTGTTGTGCTACCTAAATCTTTGCATCACATATCATTACTCAATGTTATGTTTTGTATAAATCAAATGAGTAAATCATGAGCAAAATAATTCCACTAGTAACAGTTTGTAAACCATTTATAAAAGGGCTCTTAATTAGAAAATTAAAGGCTATGAAACCCTTTTCAAAACATAAATATGAAAAACACATGATTATGGATGCTCAAAGCAAAGCTGTTTTTCTTAGAAACCGTGCATTTGAGATACACAAGAATATCACTTCCAATTTACGAGATACTGATTATTTATTTCTTGGGAAAAATAACTAATTTAGATTGAGAAAATCCTATGATCCAACACAAAAAGTATGAAAGAAACTACAACACCCAGGTGAGATGCTATGCAACATGAAAGTACTTTTACAAAAGTTAGACTGTGTGCAGTGAACCCTGGTGACAGCCTCCTTTAATCTCTGAAAACAATACACTTCCAACTGTGCAGCACAACCTAAGAGCCTTGAGGAGAAGAACAATAGATGGCAGTGTTAGGCACCTCCAAATGTCTGAGCCTAAGCTCTGCTGAACAGACAATTCAGCAGCTGTAAGAAAGTCACAGTGGGCGGCTGGTTGAACATCAAAGCACAGTCACAAAGATACAGTGAAGAGGATATATGCCTAAATGTCTGTTTTGTTTGAGGAGTGAATTGTGACTTTAATCCATTTAGGTGCGTTTACTCCTCAAAAAAATAAAAACATCCCTTGAATGTATGAAATGAGTAATAAAGCAAAAGGAGCCACATCCATGCTTTACCTTAATCCCACACACTCTCATTTCTGTCGTTAATCTGACAGATTTACACCCTTTTATTACCTGAATACGCCGCCCTCTACATTTCTCACCTCGTGGTGAATCCTATTCTGAAATGTTTTAAGTTGTGAGGCCATTTCTTCATGGTTTCTGAGAACACGTTATCTTAGACAACAGCTGAATAGACTTTGTGGAAAAAGGTGAAACTCTACCTCAACTAACAGCAAAGGGGCTTTTTTTAACTTTTAAATCCTGCCAGCTGTTGAGCCACAATCCCAAATAAAGTTTCTTCAGTGTAGGTATATTCGAAAAGCTCTTGAAATACAAGTTGCACAATTGTCCTTCAGTGGAGCTAAGTAAATAGCAAGAAAGTTTATGAAAGAGTTATAACCTGCTAATGGGTGATATTATATTCAGAAGGAAGAGAATAAAGCCGTTTGCAGACATGAACTCCGGAAGATGTCGTCACAATTAGGTCCAGACTTTCTCCGGAGTTTGTCAATCAAATATTAACAAAGCAGCAGGAGATTCTTAACTCAGCTGCATTCACAACAACACACTAATCTCCCAGTGCTCAGGTGAGCTGTGGTGCAACAGGCAGACGCAGGACGCAACATATACATTTTGCTGCAGAGATTTTTGTTTACAGCACATCGACATCGGCCCTTATCACAAAAAGCTCTCTTGAGGATTAGGGTTAGGGTTATCTTCGTCTGTGTCTACATTTATGGCTGAATGGAATCCTGAGATATCTGTATTCTTTTTGGGTTTTTTTTCAGTTTTGCTTCTGTCGCGCATTAGAAGTCCCTTGCCAGGAATCCTCAGACAATCTCCCGCTGTGTCCTCACATCGGTTCATTCTGACATTATCCTGAAACTGTATTTGGGGACTGTCCGGAGAAACTCCAGAGAAAGTCCCGAACATCTCACTCGTACATTTGCGTTCTCACATACAGCCACTCTAGAGAATGCGGTTTCTTATGTTGTGTTCATAAACATGTTTGTTCTGCCATTTAGGTTCACATATTTCGGTTACAAAACGTGGAAGGTCCCTATCTCTGTCTCAGCTGCTCTTGTTCTGAAAACAGCTTTCTTAATCTGTAACATAGCCAGGGATATTTATGAGTTTTTTGGCTGGCGATGCATTCAAATAAACAAACTCCTTCACTGTTTCCACAGCAGGGAGAGAGCGCCGCTCCGCAGTTTACTGTAATGATCAATGAGGGTTTCAGAGTCTGGGTAAATACGCGGCTTCGTCATGTCGAGCTGTGCTACAAGGCCCCTCTGAAACACGGCTCACGTTGTCACATTTGGAAACACTCTAATTTCTTACATGTGTCTGAAGAGGGTGTGAATCCGCAAACTGTGATTCTGGCTGATTTGTTTGCTGTAGCTTTTTTAACATGTGGATTAATGGACTGATTTTGAAGGAGCAAATCTGCCGCTCTGAATTGCTTAGGTGATGAAAGCGCTTGACTCCGGTTCTTTCCGATGGGAACAACCGAGAATGTCTCCTCCGACGATTTTACTTTCACCATGACTCTCTGCATCGCCTCCAATGCACTCTAAGGGGTTTTTTTTTTCGTTCACATGCGCTTCGGCAGATGATAGAAAATCAGTCAGGCTGTGCTGAGTGGGTGGAGGTGAGTTTTTCATGACACGGCTCTGTGAGAGGTGCTTGTTTTCCCGCAAGTCTTCGGGGGATTCCCCTCTCCTCCCTCTCTCCGCTGTAAACCAGCATCACCGCACCGCTGATGGACGTCTCTGTTTGGCAGGTGCTCATATATTTGGCGCCTACTGTTGCCCACAGCAGCGAGGCTGTCAGGGCAGAATGCCTTCCAAGAGTGCTGGGGAACATTATATTTCACATTATCTCAGAACAATAGGTCATTTCCTGCTCACTGCGGGCCAGAGAGGCTGATCGGGGGCTGCCAAGCTCCAGGAAAGGAGCACAGACTGCAGGAGAGGTTGGCGTCTAAAGGGGGGGAACTGTATGAAGTTGATGAATTGTTAGGTAGGTGGTTCCAGAGTGGGTGCAAGCCGAAACAAATCTGCCAGTTAGTGTGAGAGAGAACAGTCACAGAGTGTATGATTTGAACAGAAACATGTGTCTGTTACTTAAGAGCATATTTTTTGTTTTTTTAGCCAGCCTGGGGGAAGGATGGGGTGGGGATGGTTCGATGAGTCTGTATTCAGCGGTTGATGAACAACCCCTACATTTTCATTATGTTTGATACAGTCATTCATGGTACCTAGAGGTACTTTATCCCTTTGATTTTTTTCTAACACCCCCCTGCTGTTGACACTTGTGGTTTTGAGTTAAAAATGGTGATAAATGCTGGATGGAACCATGACATTAGTTCAGATGTTCATGTTCCAGTTTGGTTGACCTGAATTCGCTTTGGTGATCTTCAACATTTAGTCACATCCATCAAATCTATCACATTCATCAAATGCAGCTTCTGAAGGATGCGGCACAGAATTGAGACACAGCTCTAAAGTTGCAATATATTGTAGTTTGTTTCTTCTATTTATGTTTATAGCATAGTAACGCTGAACAATCCGATTATAGCAGACATTCATTTTGAGGTTGCTGTAAACATTTTCATGGTAACAGCGATCGCCACCAATCAGATACATTGGTATTACACCTGAGGATTGTGGGTAGTATAATAGTCTTTACATTGCAACTCAAACTAATTTTACTTAAAACACAGACTTGTGGCTTCTACATTGTTTTATAATCTGGTAGCTTGTGGAAAGTCTATATTGGATGGTGACAACATTATGAATGTTTTTTTTTTTAATTATGGAAACTCTGTTAAGCTCTATACTTGCAAAACCATTGATATTTCCATCAGCCTCACTTTGTTAATTATCTAATGTTAGCATTTCGAACATGCTATATATTACCTGCTTAACAACAACAACATGTTGAGCTTGCTGATCCTATAGAATTGAACTCAAAGTGCCACAATGCAGAAAACACAGCTTCAGAGAGTCACTAGCGTTTTCTCCTTGTTTTACCCTGAAATGTTTGGCCATTTAACAACTGCAATCATTTTTTGCCGCGGCTGAGCAAGTCGCTCGATCTCACTGATTTCAACACACTGTGGTTACACGAAACACAAGTGGGAGATCAGTCGGGGTCACTGCCTCACGCTCTCTACCCCACCCGGATCCATCCAACTATTTAGCAAAGGCGCCAAACGCTTCGCAACCCCTTAAAAATACCTTTTCACTGAGTGCTCGTTTTCTCTCACTCACCCTTTACTTTGGGTTGCGTAACCGCTCTTGTGTTGTATTATTGAAACGTTTGGCTCTGATTAGTGCAGCAGATGAAACGGCTAAATGCTAATGTGTGATTTCCCATGGGGCCGCCCATAGCCTCATGGGCTGCAGGTGTTTGCAGGGGAGGAGGAGGGTGTTTAAATGCATCAATGTCAATTACGCCCTGCATTGTTTGTATTTTCTATTGCTCACCAGGGCAGGTAAACACGCCAGGTTTGCTTCGGAAAGTATTTTGGAGGCGCATGCAGAACTGGAACAGAACCCCTCCTCTCCTCTTACCCATGAGGTGTGCGAGCTGTTAAAATCAGTCAGGCGTTAAATATGAGAAATGTTGGGAGCACCAGAACCTCTCCTTGGCTCTGCTGCAGTGAATAACATGGTATTGATTATCTTGATGGACACAAAGCCTCCCACGTATCAGCCCTAGGTCACAGATCTATTGTTTTCTACTCAGTAATAACTGTGATACCTGAGCATTTATTTCAACAGATGAGAATCACAGGTCTAAGGTTGTTCTGTTTTGCATTTATGGTGAAAGATGTTTTCACAGCTCTGGCTCAGGAGGAGCGCTGAAGGCTTTCAGCCGTATGATACCCTGTGAGCAATCTCAGCTGCCTTCAGGATCATGTGTTCGGGGTCCAAGGTGAGTTACTCTGTTCTACTGTCCTGTTTCCCTCTGCTACTCCTCTTTTCAATCCCTCCATCTCCATCTTTCTTGGACGGACTGTTCTCTTTTTTCTGCTGTGCTGAGCAGGCAGGCAGCAGTGCCGAGCCTCCCGGCTTCCCTTCTCTTCTCCTTCATTTAATTTTTTTCTACAGTACATCACCGCAGATTTATCACCTCACGCCGTTTTCTCCCAAAAGCGTCGGAAAAAGGAGGGGAATTATTCCTGGGTCCTGACAAGGGGGGCCCTCGGGGTGGTGGGGTGTTGGAGGGAATGGAGGAAGGAAGGAAAGTGGATGCTTGAGACAGAGGCCTGAAAAATGTGACTCATGTAAACGCTGCCGAGGAGAAAAAAGAGGGGGGCAGAGTATAATTGATTCTGACGACCCGAGTCGGATGGCAGTCTTCCCCAGGGGGGGAGACAGTGAGCGGATCCCAGCCAGAGTCACCGGTGTGGGGGGAAGGGACAGGGGGACGAGACAGAGGTGGAGGTGTGGAGAATATATATCTCTCACACACACACACAGTCATTGTTGTGTCTCCATGAGGATATTACATTGACTTGCATTGACTGAACAATGGTTAGTACTTGATGAACCCTAACCCTGATCTAACGCTCTAAATCTCCAGAGTAGTGTGGACACCAAGTGTATCTATAGCTGAGTTTATTTTCAAATTAAAATGATGTAGCTTTAACCTAAACCTAACTTTAACCAAACGGGAAAACACGGCTTCACCTTAAAATGTAAGTTTTGGGTTTTGTCCCCATGAGGAAGGCCAGTCCAGAGAATGTCACTGTGTAAGCACTTAAGTCCCTACAATATAAATATTCTCTGGAGTGCACACACACACACACACACAGATACACGCACGCACAACTCAACTCACCCTCCATGTCATTAAACACCTCTTCCCATCATGCTTTGGGCAAAGCACAGTGAATCCACACAAGCTCTCCTTTACTTATTCAACCTGTAGTTAACTGTATGATACATTACATATGCATGAGCTAATTAAGATATCAAATCAGTTTTCCAGAGCGTTCTCTTTGTCTTAATTGAAGGTGGGAGAGAGGAGCATGATGGATTAAGACGGGCCTCAGCCCTCTCTCACAGTTCAGTGCAGAAGAACTCTCCTCCTCTTATTAGTCCACACCCACGGCTCCTTGGAGCCAGACTAAATAAATAAATAACCGTTTCAGATGGCGGCTTTCTTGCTAACCTTGTTAGCTTTTGCACCACAGCAAACAGAGCCCCCCCCCCCCTTGTTTGTGTGTCACTGTGTCTGGAATGATTGTATTCATGATTGCTGTATGTGTGTGTATTATATGAGGGGTCCGTGTGTTCTGCGGCAGGCCTGATTCATTAACCGTATATGTAAGATGGCTCAGTAAATGTAGGTTACCGCTCAGGCAGACATAATTCCCCAAAGGCCAAGGACGGCATTAGCATCCCGTTATCTCGTCACATTCCCTGGAGCTAACATGACTCCAGAAAGACGCTCTCTATCTTGTTTGAATTCTGCAGGACACCCATAAACACTCACACTCCACCACACACACGCACGCACACAGGTAGCAGAAATAGAAGCTGATGTGAGAGTTAAGGAATGAGGACAGGACAGAGGTAAAATGGGCCCATCATGACAGAATAAAGATTGAATTTCTCTGCTTTTTATCAGCTCCTGGAAGTTCTGTGCAGATGTTTCGAGCTGCACTGGATTTTATTTACTCATCGGTCAAGGAGAAACACGGGATTAGACAGAATCAGACCTTTATGCAAAGCCTTTAGACTGAGTGCATCGAGGCTCTGACTTATATGAGAGGAGAGGAAAGGATCAGAACAGATGGCAGGAGTCCCCCTGGGCGAACGACGCATACCCCACTGAACACTGGGAGCTCTTGACCATCTGGACCAAAAGCAATGAGCAGCATCCCCTCAGCGGATTCCCCTCTGAAAAGACATAGAAAAGGAGACGCACTCGAAGCAAAGTCACCAATATGCTGTAGTTCGGTTCCATATGACGATAAGGTGTCCCGCATACACACCGCAGGGTCGGGTGATCAGATCTGTTGCTCCTGTTGTGCAATGAACTAATCGCTGGTTTGGAGGCTGGAAATAAGATGCATTCGTCGAGACCTTCCACCCATCAACCGATGACTGTGTCTGACATTTCAAAGAGGGTTTTCAGACATGACCTCCAGAGACTTTCTGCAGAGTTTTCCTTTTCACATATGAAGAACACAGCAGGACATTCCCTGAGTCAGGTGCATTCATAACACAGAAATCTTTGTGTTCAGGTGAAGGCAGGCCGTAATGTATAAATTCCACTGCTCACATCACATTTGTATCCTTTTTGTTTTCATTAGTTTTGCATGCATTGCATGTTAGACATGTCATCACCACCCGCACTCGCTCTAGGTAAATCCTCCAAAGGATCTCCTGCTGTTTTTCACATGGACTCCTTTGTACATTATCCAGAGTTTTTACTCTGGGCCTGGCAGGAGAAACTCTGGAACCTCCAACTCGGACAATTGCGTTCTCACATACAGCCAGTCTGCATAATTTCAAGAGATTATCAGGAGTTCAGTGCATGTCTGAAAGCAGCTGTACAGAATAGTTCCCGTTTCATATAGATGCAGGGAGGATGGAGATCTCTTTGATACTCTGTGAGCCGACCATAGTTTCACGCACGCACTTGTTGGAATGTGGAGTGGTTGGTTACACTTGCTGCTCTGGAAAGAAATAAAATCTCCCCCTACAAATCAAAAGCATGTTTTTGATTTGGCTCGATTAGCTGCGCAGTCATCTCTCAATGCTGAAGAGCATGTGACTGTTGGAATCAGACTGGAAATGGAACAGAGGAGAGGTCTGTGTAAGTGATGTGAACCAGTTGCTGAGCTCTCAACACACACAATCTGATCTTCATCTTCAGATTTATTTCACCATCCGTCCATTCATGTTATCCAGGTTGACTTTTATTCCTACGAAACATCAGAATACATCTGTTTCATCTCTGCTGTCCGATGTCTGAGGATCATCATGTGTTTGTTTTTGTGTCCACATGTTCATGATGGACATTTGCAGAAACATGCACAGCCACACATATGAACCCACCTCCTATATGAAAGGTAATTCAACCAATCAGCTTGTGCAATGCATTGAGCTTTGCTAATCAACTCCTCCACCAGCTTCTGTCACTTTTTTGAATGGATTCATAGAAATGTTCACGTGTGCGTCCTGAGAAATGTACACTTCATATCCAACTCACAATCCAGCATTAAACGTTGGGCACTAAAGAAACAACAATTTCCAACAATGTTCAACAATGGCCAAACAAGAGGACATTTTAATGGAGTAATATCTGCTTTACCATCTCTGCTATAACACTACGCTGATGACAAAAACCATTGTTCCATACAGACCGCTGAAATATAGTTTTATATATTTCCACATCTATTGAAATTTTCAATCCCCATCAGGCCATAAGGACTCAGTGTTGCAGTGTTGTACCTGCACCAGCTTATCCTCCTGAGGTGTCTCCTTTTTTGTTCCATTTAGAGCCACAGACCAGCTCGGATCGATGCCTTTCTCCACCCGGCCATCATCAATTATTAACCTGATCAGCCCGTCTGCTCATTAGATGACTAATCTGGGAGGGTGAGGAGAGTCGGGCCGCTTTGAAATCTGAGACCGAGAGGCAGCAGGGACGGGAGATCACATCTCCAGATCCAGAGAGAGATGGAAGGTGAGTTCATAGATGTCGGATTACCGATTTGTACATCGAAGTCCTGTGTTCTAGGAGGTTTATAAATCCTTGATGAAACCGTAGAATCACTTTGATGAATGTGCTCGCGTATCACTGACGTATTGCACGTGCCAACAGAGGTGTCACGGATGTTAGCGTATTAAGAAAAACGGGCAACAGAGCACGCATCCACAGTGAGAAGTGAGAAAGAGGGAGTGGAGCTCGCCAGGAGATTGCATGCTGCTCTCTCTTGTTTCACCCTGGCTCAGTTGTTCTTGAGAACATCTTTGGTCAGTGTGGGTCACATTTTTACTGTCCTATAAATCTCACTCTGCTTTCTCCTAGTGACGCCAGTTTTGTTATTTCAAGTCTCCCTGCGTGTTGTTTTGTGGTCTAGTTTTTCACCCTACTCTTTTTCTTTTAGATTTGACCAGCAGATAAAGTGCGGAGAATTGGTTCCGTAGATTACCCAGGTTGCCTTTCACACATGCACAATGCAGCGGGACGTTATTTGACACGTGATTTACTTCACTACACAAAGACGTCAGCTCTTATCGCCACAAACTCTCTTAACATCTTTGTCGGCATCTTCTATGTCTGTGGCTCCACCTTTTCCCCCAGAGATCTTTGTTTTCTTCTTGTTTTTTTTCATTTTTGCATCTGTCGCACATTAGAAGCGTCATCAACCCCCTCACTTGCTCACAGTGAATCCAGAGAAGGATTCCCAGCTGCGTTTACACAGTTCCCCTGACTTTCTATGTATTTTATTCTAGGAGGCCAGGCTGAGAAAGCCAGCAGATAATTCGGAGCCTCTCAAACATTTGCTTTCACACATGCAGCTCCTCCAGAAAAAAGACGGATGATCTGCGGAGTTCAGCACATGTCTGAAAGCAGCTTCTGTCTGCTCGGCAGGGTCAAATGAAAGAAAACACGTTTTCAGACGTGAATTCCTGAGAATGTCCACACAATAGGGTCTGGACTTTCTCTGGAGCTTGCATTTCACATATCAGCAACGCAGCAGGAGATCCTTAGCTGAGATGAGAAGAGAAAAAACTCTGAAGTGCTTAGGCAAGGTATGGCACAGCATACAGAGAGATCATGTGTTTTTCTTTACAGCACATTGACACCATTGTTGGCCTTTATGACTAAAACCTCTTAAATCTTGTTGTCTTTCAAAGTTGCCGATGAAGATGTCTACTGCAAGCAAGTACTCCTCTTCTGGTATCAGTCGACCAACATGTCCAAAATGTCTCTTTGAGTAGGAAAAAGAAAGCAGTGCAACTGTGAGTCTCTCATCTCCCTCGCTCAATATAAATACTTCCAGGACCATGCCAGTGTTGAAGGGGGTGTAACTCAAAGACCGAAAGAAAGAGAGCAAGAACGGGAGAAAGAAAGAGAGCAGCCCCCAGTTCTCCTTCTTTCCCACTGATCATGTACAAGCAGGGGGGTGGCTTTGATCTCCCCTGTCCCCCTGAGAGCCACAGTGAGGTGGGAGTGCAGCGTGACGGCTGTGCTACACGTTAGCTCTGATTAAAGGGAAATATGCATCACTGTATAGGGCTTTCCTTTTTATCTGTGGCTGCGATGTGGTACGATGGTGACGCTAGATTGGGCCTGATATGTACTGATGTTGCAGCTTTCTCTGCGTTCCGCAGGAGCTGAAAGCCACCTGAAGTTGAGTCACTCTCATTTAAAACCCCTGTAAAGTAGTTTGGAGAAGTTCTGGAGTTGACGCAAATCTAGCTACGCTTGTTTTGTGTTCGGGGAGACGGGCCTGTTGCTTGTTTGACTAACAGCAGAAATCACTCCTGATGTGTTCTTCGACCTCTGATGCAGGGTCATGTGCCTCCAAATCAATTAGAGCTGTGGACCTGCATTCCACACTGGTGTGACAATGACTGCCAGGGCTGGGCCTTCATCAGTGCAGAGAGACTTTGGTTCCGATGGCAGAGAAACTATGATTATTTGTCTCTCTGTTGTCTGAGAATTTGACAGAGGAGGTAAAAGTACACATTCATATCTGTGTGAATAACGACTCAAGTAAAAATATAAGTACTGATTCAAGCTCTTTAGAGCAAAAGTATAAAAGCACAGGCTCTGAAGTATATATGCAAAGTATAAAAGTAAAAACAGTAGCCCTCTGAGAGCTATTTCTACCACCTGTATCTGTGCAAAGCAAACTGACACTCAAGTGACATTACTATATTTTGAAGACTTTTTAAACTCAAACCACTCCTTCATTAAATAAATAAAAAAAAACAATCAACTCAGTAATTCCACAAATGTCCGTCTTCCTGTCTGTATGAAAAAACTGCAATGCTTTATATCAAGCTGAATTACAGAGCTTTTATTTTAAAAAGTTGTGAACTTGGTTCTCAAGATTGAGTCAATTAGTCAACAGACCTCTGAAGTAGAATATTATGAAAAAATAACACCAGTTAAGTAAATCATTCAAACATATATATATATTGCATGTGTGTATATGTCACAAATGAACAGTACCAAAGCAAATTCAGTTTCATAGATTCAGACAAACCAGGTAGGACGGACATAGACCGTTTATAAAAAGCTCCAGAGCATCAACACAGGACAAGAGGACAGCTCATTCCAAACAGACAGGCACTGCACTAGAATACTCAAAGCAAACCTTGTCCAGGAGGAAATGTTTACAGTCTATTGAATTCAGTATTCTTAATTTAAATTAGGCCAGGGAGGGGGAATGTTTTGTTGCTCTGCTTCATTTTCACATTATCAGTGATGCTGGCTGAATTGTACCCCTTTTCATGGACATGTGCCACGCCTCCTCTCCACAGTTGAGTCTCCCTCTCGTCTATTTTGTCTTGATATGTTGTTTATTCTGTGTTGCAGATGCTGTGTATGATGTGCACTAATACACAACAAGGAATCATCTTTTCTGTGTTATTGTGCAGGAAAAAGAGCTTGATAATGCTAAATATAAAGAACCAGATAATGAGAAAGTGCTGAGCCTGGTACGAAAATGTGATAAGTAGAAGGTACAGATATTTGTTTTAAAATACAGATACCTGAAGAAGCTACTTGAGTACAGCAACAAAGTTTTTTTTAGTTCTTACCTTCTCTTTTACATTCTAACTGCATCTTGCTTTGCAGAAAATAAAATGAGCAGGCAGAGCTGAAACAAGAGCAGATCATTATTAATGTCATCTCCATTTATTAAACATGAAGCCATCACAAGGTTTACAGCTATTGTTTTTAACCTCCTCTCAGAGAATGGCAACTTAACCTTCCTTTGAACCTTCCTAAGAAATTGTCTTCGACCCATGTGTTTTCCTCCCCTGCTGCATTTGTAAGCAGCCTCTTGCATTGTGGCTCCTGTGTGGTCTATCTAATGAAAGAGAAATCTGCATTAAAAACCAAAAGCAAACATTTATGCGTCCGTATCTGTGGGTCTGAGTATGTTATGATGCTTTAGTGGACAGATGGAAGGTCTGTCGGGAGGGGAGGAGGACAGAGGTGAGGCATATGTAGGCTCCTAAAAGCCCTGTGGCTAACCCACTTTGCTTTGACCTTTCCACTGCACACATCATGCACACACCTTTCCGCTGTGAAATATCAAGGAATCCTATTCTCTACATCTCCTCTGACGATTACAGAGGGGATTAGGGGAGACAGTACTTAGCATCGATGGTCTTCACATCTGCGAGAGGAGCTACCTTTTTAGACTTACATTTTCTTAATTCTTTTCATTAGTCTACCTTCTTTATTTAACTGTATTTTATCTTGTACTTTATTTTAGTTGATTATAAATAGCACATTTTATTGCTCATTGTATTGCTATATTGTTGTGATTTTATTACATTGTTAAGCGCCTTGTATTGCAACTTTGCATGAAATGCGCTTTTTAAAATAAAGGTTTGATTTGATTATATCTCCTTATCTGCCTCACCCCTCCACCCCTCAGTCTGTGATTGTTGCTACAGTAGATGAGGTGTTCATGTCTGCAGGGTATTTCATGTGTATATGGGAGGGACCTAATTATATATTTCTGCTTTTACTACAGCTGTAAATACTTAATTGCTAAGGAGAAAATGGCATTTTTGATTTATTCGATTTATGATCCAATCTTTGTATTGAGGTTACTTTTTTTCATTTGTCCAGTACTTAAGTTTATGACCAGAAACCTGCATAAGTAATGATATTCCCGTCAGCTGCTTCTTTGCTTTGTGTTCAGTGCAAACAGAGTGGTGCAGGGATGCTGTATTTTTTATGTAGGGCAACCCAGAAATCTCTCTGGTTCTCTCGACAAAACACTAGTTGAGTTTTCTCTATTTGCTTTTGGAATATTGCAGATTAAGCTCTGAGACAAGTATTTGTTTAGAATCTCCAGTAAAGAACTCAATTTTTGTGATTTCTGAAGGCTTAATACAAACAGCAGAAAGAAAAAATATGTTAATACATTCTTAATACTTCAGCTAAGCTTCCAACTTGTAATTAGCTTTCTTGATGCATACTACTTCTGCAAGATAGTTTGTTATAGTTTAAGGGAGTGTGACTTAACACATCAAGGGTATAAATGCAGACTATGGAAAGGATCCATTTTTCATTTTCACTGTAATGAATGCAATAAAACTCATACTAAACTCACGAGTGGGATTTTTTATGTCGCAGAGTCAAATGTCTTGAACTTGTCTTAACCACAGACCTTATTTCAAGCATCTAATAAAAGCACACTTAACGTAGAATGGCACCCGTAGAGCGTCTACCTCACTTTGACTTGTCTGCTGCTGTAACAAGGGAATTTCCCTGGTGTGGGATCAATAAAGTTTTATCTTATAAGTTCACCAAGGCCCAACAATTCACTTAAATTCAATCAAGCAACACCAAACTGCACACACTTATAGATATCAAGCTGAAGTAGATTATTTTTTTCACTTTTGACTCTCTGACATTAAAACTCTGGTGAGTAAAGAAGCTCTAATGCAACCGTCACACTGTCTTCAACAAAGCATATCTTTATTCTGATAAACATCAGATTCTTCAGGAACACAAACACTCACAAACACAAACACTTTCAGTCTTTTCTTTTTTTTTGACACAGTCAACAAGTGAGTCAAAAACATTGTATCACCTAAATGTAGGATTTTTTTTCACTTTCGAACTTGTGCTGACGGTCATGTACGTCTCAACTAACTGAGGAAAGAAGAGTCTGAACCTTAATTCTGTCACTTCCTGGTTTGGGTTGAGGTCATGAAAACAAAGGACAGGTCACTGATGAACACTCTACCATGGTATTCAATGAACAGTAGTATAGTAAACTGGAGTTTACCCACTCAGTGCGACATGTACACATCAGTGCTTTGCCCTTCATTCACAGTCCCACGCTTTGTGTCAGACACATAAGGACAGCTCTGCATGGCTTTTGTTGCCTGGTTAGGCAATTATATATATTCATCTCTTGTTTTCCTCCACTGTGACAGAACAAAGCAGCTGATTCACTATTACTCTATGTAAATATATATGTTTTTCTTTTCTCAATATATCTATATATTCTATCTATAGAATAAGTCTATATAGCATATACTTTTGGTAGGGTTTTTAAAACATTCAGGTACATTCACTTGACCCTGTGATATTTTTTTCTTTATATGAAAGATAAACACACACAAGCTACTCGCCGTATAGTAATGACCTCCCAACCAAGAAACAAGACATTAAGCATCCCCAAAAAGAAGCAAACAAATCAAATGTCTCAGTGCCGGTTCTTTAAGGACCAACCACAAGCATAAATATACTAAAAGATCTGAATTAATCTAGAGTATAAAATAGCATATTTTTCTGGACTTGACAACGGTTTATATTAACTCTAATAATTGAGTCTGGGTGCACACGGTTCCACAGGTGCGTACATGAGCTGGCAACGACAGGTAGGCAATTTGATGGTTTCCTCTGCGTATTAACTACATTAATAAACAGTATTCCGTCAGTGGTTAACAAGCTTAAATGCAAAACTCACTTCTACAATCACTAGTGTGAATAGACCCTTGGCATATCATAGAATACACATATAGGCATTAATCAACACGTCAAGGAGATAGAACTTGGCCTACAGAGGACCATACTGATGATAAGCCACAATACGTATGGACAATTGTTTTCAGAAGGCCACAAGGATGTCTCTTGAGTGCTGGTTAGGAAAGTGTTCCTTCATAGGTCTAAGTTGACAGAGGAACCTAATACTGCCCTTCGTCAGACTGTGAAACTTCAAGTCTTAACTGAAAATGTTGATTTTCTGTTGCAGGAGGAATATTACACTCAAGGATTGTACAGATACTGGTTTCTATTTTTGCTCCAATAATACAAGGGCAATAGAGAACTAGTCTGTCAGAGTGGAAATCAACAGTGTGCCCTTATAATAAGATTCATGTACCTCTGTATTTTAATGGAAGAGTCCATCCAATTAAGAAATACATGTACTGTCACACTTTTCCAGAGTGGTATTCAGCCTTGCAGATCAGTGTGGTAGTTTCAGTTGAGGACAAAGATCTCATCTCTGTGATTCCTGCCATACACTCTGACACAGTGGACGCTATTGGAATCTGGTTTGTGGAAATCACAGCATTTAAAATGACAAGAGAACAGCTTATTTCCTCCAAGAAAAGAACTGGTTTCGGGGTCATGAATTGCATCTCTGGTTTAAATCTGACCAAGGACCTTAGCTGCATCTCTGTCTCCTTCATTCTCTTATCGCCTCTCTACTATCACCATCTAAAAAATACATAAAAAGTCAAAAACAATATTATTATGGAACTTGTAGGAACTATTTAGTTTTCCATTGGAGGCAGAAATCTTAGCACAGATATGTCAAAAACTGAACACATGAAACCAAATTCAAAGCATGGCCTAATACCTCAGGAAGTGTTTGGGTGAAATGAACATTTAACAGTTTTACTGTGTCAGCTAGGTTATAAATTACCCTTTTAGTAACCTTTAAATAACAGTAGAAAAAAATAATCATCTAGTTTTGAACAGGATATTAAATACATATCTCCAAACAAAAACGGTGCAATCAAAAACAACATGAAAAATAATATTGTTTATAAAATTGGATTCTCTGACTTAAAGACAATTTCTCTTATGAAATGTAGCACAAGATCAATTTTCACCACAGGCTTGATTTTTTTCTTTCCTTTTTTTCTATTTGAACTAAATCAGATGCCTCCGCTGGTGAAAGATGAAACTAGTGCTGGAAAACATAAGAGAGACTCTCCATCCCTGTGCTGTTGATTGTTAGGACTGAGTGTGTGTGTGAGGAGGAGCCACAGTGGAGGGCTCCATGCCCATCCAAGGCCTAGGCTCGTTAGTATGGGCTTGGAGCAGGAGTGTCCAAATCCCCATCCGCCTCACACTCTTCCTGGCCAGTATAGGAGCTCAGGGCATCCCAAAGCAGGATTGGTTGCTCACAGTGGTGGCAACTCCTCCAGTGCTGCATCACCCCCTCTTTAGTGTCCAACACCTCGCTGCAGAGCACACAGTTAAAGGCTGCACCTGCTGCAAGGACACCAAGTCCTCCACCTCTGTCTGGTGATGAGATTGTGCCACTATCCTCACCCTTTCTTTCACGGTGGTGGGACATGATGTGCCTTTTGAGCTTGGAGAAAGAGATGAACTCTTCGTCACAGTTGTCACACTTAACCAGGTTGCGTTTCTCGTTTAGCTGCCGCCAGTAGTGGGCAGCATGCTTTACCAGTTCATTCTCAGCCTCGCGGCAACCCCGCACGGTTTGGCCATCATTGAGTCGGACCTTGACCTCCTCTCTATGCACATAAAGCAAGTGCATCTTCATGTCAGCAAAGGTAGGAGTGATTGCCTGACAACGACCACATTTGATCTGCAACTCAACAGGATCTTCATGGTCCTGCTCATCTGATGGATCTGGGGAGTGGGCCCTGGTGAGAAAAAGAAATGACTAATGGTCATTTCTGATCACTTTGTTACCACTGTTAAATGTTGCCATGCTGGGTAAGCTATCAGTTTATTAACCTGTTTAATCTGTGGAAAACCTTGGTAGATGGTAAATGTATTAATTAAGTAGGGAATCATTATGATGCAACAGATAATACTCTTACCCCTCAACAGACATGTCATCTTCATGATGGCTGATGGACGGCTCCACAGTCAGTACCACCTTGTGGACCTCTTTGAGATGACTGAAGTACACCCCCACATACCCGAAGGCCTTCTCACAGAATTCACAGCTCAGAGACCGACGAGGACGTACCTCAGAGTGATGAAGCTTCATATGAGTACTCAAGCTGCCAGAGTGAGCGTAGGCTTTGCGACATACTGGACAGACATAGGGTCGACTGTTGGTGTGACTGTTCATGTGGCTCTGGAGGTGGTGCTTGAACTGGAAACAACGACTGCAAGTAGGACAACGGTGGAGTGGACGGCTGCCTATGAATACTCTAGTATGGGAAGCAGCTCTTAGATGGAGGGCTACTGGGGCTGGTTGGGGAGGACAGTCAAGGGCCTTGGTTGTGGTAGTGGTGGGGAACTGGTGACCAAGTATGAGCTCCTGTTCCTGACCATCTGAGGCAATTCCAGGCAGACTAACAAGTTGGGGCACTGTTTCCATAACCAACAGTGGCTTCGGTCGGATGCTGCGGTACTTCTTTGAAATATCAACCTCTTTTTCTTTCGAGCCTGGAACAACTGCTGGAGGTTTCTCAGGGACCCTTCTACGAAAGAAAGACAAGGACCTCTTCTTTCGGGCTTCAAATGCCAAGATGTCTTCCATTGTTTTTCTCTTCCTCCCTCGCTTCTTTCCAGGTGGTTTCTGGAGGATCCCCAACACAGGCATGAAAGTGTTTTTTGCCTGGGTCTGTAGAGCACAGTTTGACACGTGGTTGTGACTCAAAGCTTCAGCTGACTCTAGGGTCTTGGGTGTAGGATCTATGGGGCTGATGTGTCCTGTCTGGCAAGAGAAACTCTTCTTCTCAGGAGACACATTGCTGAGCTTGGCAGCGGGGATGAGGGTGCTCTTCATTTTAGAGTAGGGCAGAATGGGAAGTTTACCCTTAGGTGGGGAAGGGATAATCTGGACTGCTTTGCTGAAGATGGCTGGAGACAGAACAGTGATGCTGCTCTGGGGCTGGGGTACAGTGGGTTTAGATTGGCACAGCCTCATTGTGGTTTTACTTTCCTCTGAGGATTGGCTCGGGGAGCTTTTGACCGCAGTAGGGGGGGGATACTGAAGGTTCTGAATAAGACCAGTTGTCGCAGGTCGTTCAGGGCCATCTGGTGCTCGCTCCAATTGAGAGCTGGGATACAGGACAGCATTATCTGGGAGCAGTGCTGTGACAGAGATGTCAGAGGAGCTTGGGTCAATCAGAATTACTTGCTCTGAAGGTTCCTCTTTGGGCACTAGGGTTTCCTTTGTGTGCTTGGACTCCTGTTTTATATTTATCACTGATGATACCCCACCCACTGCCACCTTAGTCTGCAATGTAACAGTAGCCTTGGTGGCTGTTTTTATCTTAGCAGATGGTGGTGGTGATTTTATCTTATCTGTGGTCCCCTTGCTCCTCACTGGCTGGTATCTGGGAATGGGCAGTTTGAGGTTCTTTTGAATTGACTGGGTTTGTGGCTGTTGTTGCTGTTGTGCCTGAGAGGAGACAGAAGGGGGCAGTGCCACCAGGGAGAATGTGCCATCCTGACCTGCTATTTGCATCAGTGCATAGTTTTGGGTGGGTACAATGATGGACTTAGGGCTGGAGCCGGTGGTAGCTTCGGGGAGGGCAGAGGGAGGCTGGCAGGACAGGACCGCAGGGGAGGGCGAGGGCACCACGGCCGGAGCCTTTGGGGCAATGCTCCGGAACTGAAGGCTCTTCATCTGAAGGTCTGGACTCACTTGCTACCAACTAAAACACAAAGACAAAACACAGTTGTATAAGGAATTACACTGAGGCTAGCTAACCTTTCAAGACGTAGTTCGAGTCTTAGATCCATTTGATATAACAAACCCTATAGGACAAACTGAGATAGCGACATGACTTCCTGTTTGAGGTCTTAAGGTCTTTTATAGTGTAATTTATGTGCAACCAAAGCTGGAGAGAAGCAACCGCACTGTCAAAAATACAGGCATCTGCACAAGTGTGACAAGCTGTCCTAATACCAATGTCACTGGTCACATACAGCAGAAGCTCCCTCTCCCTGAGGCTGAGGACAGACTGCCCCCTTTGATTTGGGCTCAGCATGCAGCCATGGTACATGCTGTGACTCTGTGGGGGGCTTCTTGTACCTCCCCTCACTTCCTGCAAGGATCAGCCAGTGGAGCATGAAAGCTGCCCAACGGCAGAATCTTTACCAGATGAAGGGGGGGGGGTCCCCACTCATCCCCCCTCCACTGACCAGCATTGCAGTCTGGCCGATGGGCAATGATGATGCCCCCCCAAAAAGCCCTGGATCATCTCTTGTTCACAAATAATACTTCATGGTTACCCAGAAGGGATAAGGCTTTCCACACCGAGTCTCACCATACTCCCTGTGTTGATACAAAATACTGCTGAACTCTACAGAGAAACTATAACCTCAGAGTGAGGTTTTAAGCAAGTCTTTATTACCTCAATCTACCGAGCAGTTTCCATCCATCAATCAAAAGCCACAGGTATGGCTTTAAAAACAAAGGCAAAACTCCCTTTAGTTATATCAATACCATATCTTTATATCAAAAGGAGGGAGAGATTACAATGGAATGCTTTAAATGGTCTAATTGTAAACACATTCAGCGCTTTGAATTTCACATCATGACCGACTTTCAAAAGCATGGTTTGATACAGGCAGAGTTCCAACTCCACTCTAATATTAATCAGTACAAAGTCAAGCAATCTGGAGGTGTCACAAAAGGCAAATATTCAAAAACATAATTTCGCATTACAAAAAAACATGTATTCATTTTCAAAGCAGTCTGAGTAAGAAGCTTTATACATTGCAAAAGAAAGAAAAGAAAAACTGCAAAGGGCATATTGTTTAACAGCTGGAAGTGTTTCTGTGGGGAGAGATTATTTATACTGTACCCCTACCGCATTACGACTCCATAAAACTGGAGATATTCCTCCTCTGTGTGGATAGCTGATTCCAGTTTGACTGTGACTTTGGCTGGAAACATAGTGGAATAAAACTGTGGGATGTATGTTCCTATGGGAATTTTATATGGCTGAAGAAAGTGGTAGAATGGGGTAGAGACAACCCCTGGCGATGAATTCTACCATGTGAAAGTTAATAGTGTGACATGAAGGGGAAGAGAAAGGTGTGTATCAACAGCTGGAGAAGCAGCTAGTAGGCCTGTAATCCTTTTGTCACAGATGATTCTGCAGACGTTACCTGACACCACGTCGCACCACACAAAAAGACGTTTTAGCTTTACAATATGTTTGTCTCATTCCACCTGGAAAAGTAGCAGCAGTACTGGTGCAGCATGGGGATGTTTGAAGTTTATCTTGGACACATCTAACATTTAAAGAAACTATGCATTTGATAACAGCGGGAGAAAAGGCAAGAAGCACCAATAAAATACCAACAGTCCCAAAATGTTTTATTAATTAAAACACATTTATATAGCAAGGTGATCCAATATTTAAACATGTACACTGATTATACTATTATGTCCCTGTGGTTAAAAATGTCTGTACGCAGCTCTGCCTACCCTACACACTTCTGACAAATTTCCATTCATTTTGAGACAGGTTAGACAAATCAAACCCATCTATCTAGACTGGGATGGGTTTGATACAACTAACTTTCATTAACAGCTCAGATGATGGCCACTGATATGGTCAGGTACGATTAATCCTTTATTACAATACTTATTGTAAGTTGCTTTGGATAAAAGCTTCAGCTAAATAAAATGTAATGTAATTTAATATATAAGTATCCCAGAAACCACTGATACATTACATTATTATCATAACTTATCATCATAACAATAATAGCAAACAAAGTGGACAGTATATTTTCTACTTTCAGTATAAAGAAAAATTATTATTATAATATATTAGACAGCATTAGTTGATGCACTTCATTATGTTTCATTGCTCTGGTTGCAAGTCTATCCAATTGGGTCCAGAGGCATTTTCCGACTGTTTATAACGACCCTTGAAAATTGAAAATTAACTGAGATGTTGCAGACTCATTTGCAAAAGCAAATTGGTCTGGTGATGCAAAGGTGTGCTGTATGATGATGAAAAATTCACTCGAATTTGCACAAGGGATGAATCATTGCATAGAATTGTGTAGCAACTGCAAGGAGAAGTGACATAAGGGCTTTCTGTGTTTGAAAATAAAAAATAAAATGTATATTGACAGAACACGACAAAATAGGACTAGTTACATTATGACATAAAAAACTGTAGTACAGATAATTCTTTAATGGAATGGGACAAAAACTTGAAAAGCTGAATGAAATCTGGGACAATGGTACAAAAAACCTCCAAAGACTGAATATATCTGTAACTGATCCTAGAACATCTGGTATTTCCGTACAACAGACCAGCACAGATGTCTAGAGGTAACAGATTTAACACACAGTCACGCTATTTGAACTGAACTACAGGAAATACGCTGATACTACAGGTGAGTGTCAGTGATGTTGGCCTCAAGTACATCTACAGAATGGGGAAAAGTGTCCTCTTCCAATGTGGGCCAAACACTATTAATATTTGAAAAAGCTCTCTGGGCTACTCTTTTCTGTTCTCCTTACATCCTCCATTTCTATTATTACCATTCGTGTCCACTCTTTTCATATTTTGCTTCAAATTATGGGATGCTTTTTTAAGTGTATGCCCCCTTCTGCATAATAAGCAATCTCTTTCACAAGTTCAGCCACATGGAAGCAGGAAAAGAAAAAGGAGATGACAAGTGAAAAAGGATGAGTTGGAAAGGGTTTGTTCACTTGTTGATGTACCAGTGTCGGGCAGCTTGCCCCGTCAACGTCATTCTCAATTATCCTGTTGTGATTATAGATACATTCAAGCAAAAGAAGAAACCTAACTGCGAGAAAGTATGGTTGGTACCTGGATTTCACCAGACGTAGCTGAGTGAATTTTCTTTAACATAGGAAATGGTGGTTTGAAGAAAATAAAAACAATTCAACACAAGGTCCACTTATTAAATGTTTCCTGAAGGCCACAGTAGATAGTTTTTCAGGAGGCTTTTCCTGATAAAGACATATTTCTGTCCAAGGCCTTTCTTACCCAATTGCTGAGTTTGGCTGGATGAAGAGCTCTTAACTCTGGACCCTGAGAAGAGTCCTGGTGGTTTACCTTCACTAATACGCCTACATGGCTGCGAAGGTGCACCACTGATTCAATGAAATGAAAATGCCTTCCACTGCAGACCCATGTCTAACTTAAGATGTTAGAGAGATTTGACTGACCTTGCCTCAGTTCAGAGTGGGAATAACACAGTGGGCTAGGAGAGAAATGTAAGGGGAGGTCATAGATGCTACTCAATCTGCTGCTGGATTTGAAACGCCAACCACTCTAATCTGACTGGGGTCAGAGGTCAGGACTGGGGTGATGCTAAAACCTGACTTCTGGAGAGAATGTGAGAGGCTGAGGGAGAAAAAGTAGAAAAAAGGGTTGGGGGTGATCCACAGAGACAGATTATCAGGTAAAGCCAGAGGGGTGAGAGGTGAGGCACTGCTGTTTACGCTGGAAACGGGTCAGGGTTGAGCAGGAGGGCAGTGTGGCGACGGGCCAGGCATCCACCTGGAATGGAATGATATGAAATGAACTGCACAAAGCTATGAACACACACACACACACAAAAACTTCAGCTTACGCCCCTAAAACCAGGACCTGGGTCACATGAAGAGGTGGTCCAGCCAAGACCATAGGGCTGACCTGCCAAAACAACCTGCCTATTGTTCGCCAGTAATGCAGCGTTGTGAAGGGTGAACGCGTCGCTCTGTGAAATGTCAAAGCACAGAGCGTGGTGTGTTTGGTAGCAGCCATGATGCATTTTCTGATTCCACTTTGTCTCGCTTTTGGCCAACTACCGTTTGAAGTGCAGAGTCCAACATTTTGCTCCCACAGTATATTAAGACTGTGGCTAGATAAAAAAAAAAAAAACACCATTAAAAAAATTTTCATTTGAAAATGTCAGCCACTTGACAGCATTTGTTGACAGCAATAGGAAAAGAAAAGGTTTATTCTTTTCTGTTGTGACGATAAAAAAAATATGGAATGTAAAGTGTTTTGAGAAAAGCAGAGCAGGGAGCAGAGTTGTGTGAGGTTTGTTATCTCCCTTGTAGGTGAGAGCAATGCTCATCTGGGACTCAAAGAAAGAGCCTAGAGATAGAGGGGGTCTGGAATGAAGTGTGTGTCTCTCTGTGTGTGTATATATGTGGGAGGGAGGGCTAAAAACCCAGCAGAGGCCAAGCTCCCCCAGGTTTTAGCCCAGATGAAAGGCCAGGATCTGGGCTAGATAAGAGGGCAATTCACAGGGGGTCGGGGCCAGCAGGCTGTGAGAAGCCATGTCCAGCGGCCATCTTTCACCTACCGCCTCCCTCTCTCCTTCTTTCTCTCAGACACACAAACACACATACACCGCATGTGGGATTAATGAATGTGACACAGAGTGAGAGGTGGTAAAAAAAAAAAAAATTACAAATAAAACAAAAGCAACATTATATGGATTCTGCAGTCCAAGAGGAAATGAGATCATACTATATCTTTCCTCCTGAGTGAACTTAAGAGTTATCTGTGCTCGATTGCTTCTTCCTGCATGCATGCTAACTGCTCATCTTTGCTCTCCAGCCTAGGGTGTATGCATGTGTGTATGTATGAGTGTGTGTGTGCGCCGAGGAGTCGGGGTCTGAAGCGAGGGCGATCATGGGGAAAATGAAATCAGTGTTTGCAGAGGTCCTTGTTTTGTCCCAGAGCTCTACTGAATATAACACACACACACACACACACACACACACACACACACACACACACACACACACACACACACACACACACACACACACACACACACACACACACACACACACACACACACACACACACACACACACACACGATTCGGTAGTGTCCAGCTGCTCTGTCTACCTTTTCACCAAACAGTGAAAGGTGATGCAAGAGAGACCATTACGGCACCATATGGTATTCATGGCATGTACACAGACGCACACATAACCGTATGTCATCCACTGTCACCTGAGCAAAATCAATGCGTGGAAGAAATCCATTCCAATTAGGATCCTGCTGCTCTGCCCTGCATGTGGATGTAGATTCATCGATATAGAAATCCCACCCTCTTACCTGCCATTCCTCTTATAGAATAAGCTGAAATGAGACTCTGGACGCTTGCCTTCACATAATCAAATACATACTCTAATCATGTTCATTTGTACTCACACTGTTTAAAGGTATAAATATTCTCAAGTCAAGCAGACAACATTCACTGGCTTAAGGCTATCAAAAGAGTGGTCACTGCAGAGAATCTGGACACTCAGTAAAAAATGAATGCCTTTGAAGGCAGGATGCTGTAAACCCCTGACAACCAATGACCTCTGACCTGATGTCCAACAAGGCCATGCGTCATTCCCCAGGAAGTAGTAGCGCCTTCAATCATCCATGTCCATAGATGAACCAAATGAGCAAATGAGCGTGCACACGGAGAGACACATGCACACAGATGACATGGCTGTTGGCTCTGAGCTGAGTGACATCGACATGAAGCAGAGGTGACAGCAGTGTGTGCGAGTGTGTAGAGGTGTGTGTTCAAGGTCTCAAGTGTTAACGTGTGCTCCCCCCTCAGGCAGCCAGCACTGTGTTAGCCATCCAGACTTTGCTCAACACTAAACCTTTACCTGACCTTTTCCTCTGCTGTGACATTTGGACCCTGTTGAATAGGTCAAACAGCACTAAAGAGTGGTGAAAAAATGGAAGGGGGTTGGAGGAGAAAAAAAGAAAAGAGGAGAGGGATGACGGCCGTCAGAAGTCAGCAGAGGGATGTGACAGGAAGTGCGTTTGGGAACGTATAAGTGCGGATCGACGTAGTGAAAGAAATTCAAAACATTGCTAAAAATCCGGTCACACAATTATTCAGCAGGTTTGGACCCTTTTAGTTGAGACTGAATTCTTGCATTTGGCAAGGTAAGACCTTTGGTTGTGAGCAGCCGCCGGCCATCATTCAGTGCAACAGCTCCTGAGGATGGCTGATTAAAACGCCATGCTGCTGAATGTGAAAAAGTACAGGCAGATATTTGGCTTCACAAATGTGTAGCGTCACTGATGTCAGGAAGTTGCTGCAATCTTATTTTGCTGAGTGACCAACAGGAACAAAGCAGGAAATTATGACATGTTTGCATGATACTACAAAAGCAGATAAGAGACACAAAAACAAAGATACTGGTGGATGTACGACACAGAATGACAGACATACAAAGTTGTGTTTCTTTGTCAAAGCGGAAGTTGATAAAAATGCTTAAAATAATAACTGAGGATGTAGGACGGAACAGGAAACAAATAATTCATCCCTGTCTGCTGGGAGACATTGGTTTAATATCTTTAAAGTGTTGTCACCTCAAAAAATCTTAATGCAATTTTTAAACTCTGTATGACACAGGGGATACACTGGAAATATTTTAATTTCAATCAGAAATACTTAGTGTACCTAACTCAGTTTTTATCACCCTCATTAAGACTCAAGATAAGTTTTTTAACTCAAGAAAATCAATAAATTATGGAATTTGGCCACAATTTTGCATACAAACGTGATTTCTGCTTCTACTGCAGTGACAAAAAGAGCAACAACACCATCACTTGTGGTAACCATCACACAGGAATGTCTCAAGTTTCTTTGTTAAAAGACAAATAATTTCTGCAAAACAAATATATACAACCGAGCTGGAGTTGGACCTGACAAAACAGCATTGTAAGAGATTAAACAATAAGAGACAGCTTGGTCCGACTGAAGATAAACATTTGAAATCTCTAGAGGCATACACTTGGTCTGTGGCAAGTCATAATTACATAACCGGAGGGGGGCAAGGACAAACCTTTGCCTTCAGATGTGGGCAGACATTGCTTTGTAGGATAGTTTGTTTGAAGCATAAATCTCAGATGTTTGCCCACAGATGTTTGACATGTGAGGTAGGACTCAGAAAGTAGGACATGTGACGCAAGATTAAAGAACAAGTACAAAAGGTATAGCAACTCGGTTTTAGAATGTGCTCTATAACCTTTATTTAATCAGGTAATCTCTGACTTAAAGATGTCCAAACCTGAATTAACAGAAGAGAAACAATTTATTTATTATTTAATTTAAAACATTTATCAAGCTCCATTCTCCCATCCTCTCTATTTGTCTGTCATGTACTCATTTGCTCCTCCATCCCTACTGCTGTACATGCAGTGACTGTTGTAATGCATTCGAGTGGTACACCCACTCCCAAGTTAAAAACCTGTTTAGAACCCTCACACAGATTTGGGCTGTTGGTCCCATCCAGTTCAAGTGATTCGACTGGGACACTAAGAAAGCACCTGCCTTCCCGGTCCCACCATAATGATCACTCAACACACTGGGAGAACTCTAATAGGGGCCCTGGAAGGAAGGAAGGGAGGAAACTGCCAGTTTGCTAATTTTAGGCACTCTACATCTCAGATGAAACGCTGGGAAAGGCAGAGAAGAGGTGTAGAGAGGCGGGAAAGCTCTCCGTGTCTCACTTTCTCAACTTTCTGCATCATGTCTGTCTAACTATCATTACCCTCTGCATCTGCTATGAGAGAGAGTCTCATAGTTCTTTGATTCTCTCAATCATTTCCCCCTCTCTTCCTGTTCCCCGGCTTTCTCTGTCTCTTTCTCCCTTTTTCCCCGACTCTCTCTTTCATTCCCACCTCCCTCCCCTTCTGTCGGTACCTGAGTAAATAAACAGTGTTGTGTGGGATGCTAATTAGAGCAGGTTCAGGGACGTGACGAGCCCAGAGACAGATAAACAGCAAGGTGGGGAGGAGAAGAAATGATACGGAGGGGGTAGGGGTGGGGGTGGAGGTAACCCACCCCAAGGGCAACACAACACAGACACAAACACATCAGCTTAGTGGTGAAGGACAGACAAGAGCGGTTTTGGCTTTCAACCCAACTGAGGGCGGCTTTGAAGCGAAGGGCGGTAGAAATGTAGGGGAATTTGAAAGGGCTGCGATGAAGTGAAAGGCATTAGCAGAGAAAGGGGCACGTGGTAGAGCTTCAGCCACAATGAGAGTAGAGAGAACGTCATGCAAACTTCCTTAATGATGGCTGCTCCTAGAGACCCAGTGTGAGATCAAAAGAATATGCAGATGAACCCATCAGTTCTCCTGTTGAGGTGAGCCTGGGCTTCTAAAAGCAGGTCAATTCAAGGCAGCGTGTTCTTATTTAACATAAGATGGCCCTTCTGGGGGGAATAAGCTGCTAGGTATGCAGGTGAGAAGGTAATGTTACACAGGAGAGATGAACACAAACAAGTATGCTTGCACTTGGTTCTAACTTATTTAGTTCTACACAGTCAAAGTGGAAATAAACCTCTGCATAGCTACATTATACTGTGTGTGATACTACAACAGATTTACAGATTTGAGACATGAACTTGAGGCTTTTAGCCCTTTCATCCAGCAACAACTTGATCTGTAACCCAGGACTGTTTAAGAATCCAACAAGACTTTGCAACAATACTCCTCCCTTACTTCTCTTGTGTTTCAAAAAGTGGAATTTTTTAGATAGGGCAGCTTAAGTCATTGTATTGTGTTGTATATGGCATGACTCATTGGGGTCATCCTCACAAATTTAAAAGTTATTCTGAATACTGGACTCTTTCACTGTTGAGAGTTGTAAGCACAAGATCACAAGAATAATGTCCCAGTGATCATCTTCATCCATCCATCCATTATTCCATCCATCCAACCGTTATTTATATTGGTTATCTTTTGAGGCACACTAGGGGCCAAACTCAGCTGACATTGGGCAAGAGGCAGGGGACAACCTGGATAGGTCATCAGCCCATCAAGCACAAAACTAACACAAAGATTAAATGTCCTTGACTGAGAATAACTAATGAGCATTGATATACAATAAATAATGTAGGACTTTCATTTCTTAGTTAATGGGATATTTTTTTACTATTGCACATGAAAACAATAATTTAAAACAAGAGATTTAAGTTTGAAGCATAGTCTTACACAACCCTATCTCCTCAGTGCTGGAGAATGATTGTTCTGGATACACCCATGAATCTTCTGTTCTAGGGGGGAAAACGCAGGCTTGTTTGCATTTCTTTAACCAATCACAATCGTCATAGCCACGGCTAAACCCAAAATGCAGTGACAGTGTGCCTGCAAAAACAGTGTAGGGTTGTTGTTTCTCATAGCAAAGGAAATTTGAAAACAGCAACAAGCCAGATGTGGAGGAGAATGATATCTAAAAAAGACAGTGGTCGGCAGGCTTATACCCACAATCCATATCCAGTGTGTCAGACTACGTTGAACATAACATACAGGATACTGCTTGGGCTGGTACAACCCACAACCACCAACCACACTCAGCAGTACAACCGACTACTTCTGTAAAACACCTGGAACTTGATTTTAGAATCCCCTGCGGAGCATATGTTTAGTTCCTGTAGTGAACGCAGGGTTTTTCTGAGACCTGTCATATGAAAGTCTTCACTTCCGATTCGAAAGCAAAAACCAAGTTAACCCTTGTGTATTCCAAGGGCAGCACTGCAACATTTCTGAGCTACAGGGTTCAAACTAAAATTTCTAAAGGTTGTACGCCTCCACGAATCAGTCAAGTTGTAGCTTACGTCCATGTCTGTTCAGATTTCTAATATATGTCATGAATTTAAGTTACCAAGCATATGTTGCATATGAATGCTTCAGTTATAGCCAAAAATATGTTTTGGTCCCAGCGCCCTCGACCTTTAGCCAAGTTTGTTCAAGTGCACGTTTGTCTCTGATGTAAAGACATTTTCTCAACATGTTACCACAATACAAAATCCAGTCTTTATTAATAGGACAGCACATGTGTGAAATTGGGAGGAAGAATAGGGCTCTCCACGAGGATCTGTATGCAGGATGCTCGCTAGATCACCACCCCACATAAGGAGCCTTTGGAGTTCCATGTCATTTTAATGGTAAGCATTCAGATTATCTGAACCTGTAACTGCATGTACTTTGCTTATGAAAATGTCAGACTTGCCACAAGTGACAATTGGCTTACAATTGATTACAAACATTCTCAAAAAATGCCGTCACACAACTCAAAAATTAGTGTTTCTTCCCAACAACCCAGTTTTTGACAACTATATGGTTATTTATAATTATCTATGCATATTCCTAAAGAACTTCAGCATCACTCCAGTCAAGTGGCTCAATACACAACAGTGTGTAAAACAGCTTCCACAGGTGACTCCAGAGGTTACACAGAGTGCAAAACATGGCCTTACTGAATGAAAATGTGAAAGCTCAATAACATTTTTCCTGCTAAATTAAGTCTCTAAGAGATGAATTGTTTCATTTAAGGCAAGTCTCATTCCTTAAGATTTGGAAGAGGTGAATTCCTCCTATCATTCAGTCTCTATCTCGCTCTAGATTCCATAAATTGAGCATCAGCTAAGGTTTCTTTGTTGAGTTATTAAAAGCATGGGACATGCTGTCTGGTAGGATCAAAGCTAGTTTTGGACTGTAACGATCACTGATGCTGCTGTTAAATTAAACAGACGTGTACGCTGTTCACTCTAATGGGGGGATTTGGCTCCACTGGGAGAGAGGGTGAAGAGAGGCAATGGATCAGGTAAAAAAAAAAAAAAGAGGAAGCCTGAGAAAAAATGGTGGAATGGATTGTAGCAACACACTAACCAGGACACAATGCTAACAGATCATGTAAACACTGCCTTTAGTGTTTACTCAGAGATGTTTCGTGATTAAAACACATCTTATGATCGCAGATTACGGCCAGATTGGTAATGACAGGTGCTGGGGGAACCTTGCCATTACAAGGACTGGCATACATAAGCTTTTAATCTCATGTTAAGTCCTGCACAAACACTGATGGAGAGACAGAAGGGGGAGAGTGGAAGGTAGAGAGCATCACGATATATCTAAGAGATTGTGGAGGAAAGGGGAAATGGAGGAAAATGTGATGGCTGGATAGATGAGCTATTTTTATAATGAGGTCAGTGTGAGCTCTGGGATTTCATTCTCCTGGGACACGCACACACACAGAGGAACTGTGGCGATGTATCACTCCTGCTGGGTGGGACTACCTCTGCCCACAGGAAGATGAGGAGGAGGAAAAAGAGGAAGACAATGTGGGGACATTCAACGCAAGATGTCAGGGAATGGATTTTGAGGAGGATGTTTGTCATAACCCGATTGGTCTGATCCTTTTTTTCTGTGTCTATAGAAACACAAGGACTGACTCTTAATTATTAACCAAGACCGACATTTACACATCTTGCCTTTATAGAACAAGCAACCACAGAACAGTCCCATGGCCCCCACTGTCTTTAACACTTTTTTGCAACTAACCACTAATTTGCAACTGACCACAGAATACACTGCTACTGTTTTTTGCAAACACAACACATTTAATCACATTTCCATGTTATTTTGTGAATCTTTTGTCTTCTTTCTTGCTGTAACATACCCTTAAAAGTTACTATTTTTCACCATATTGCTATATGTAAAATGTTGTATCTTTTAGTGATTTTCTGACTTCATTTTGAAGAAAAAAAAGTTTTTATTGCATAAAATATTACATTAGAAACTTTTTTTTTTCCAATCATCTGTCCTTGTACTTCTGCTGCTTCATGGGTTGAATAAAGTTTATTTTTATATCTTAAGACAGCTGAAGCTAAAAAGTCTTTACCAACTTGATGATTGTTCCTCCTCAGCTGCTCCCTCGCTCCTCCTCTTCCTGGGTGGTGCCCGGGTTGTGGTCCTGCCCCCCCCTCTCCACACTCCCCCTGTAGAGAATAAATAGTGGGAAAAAATTAAGACAAGCCCCAAAAATCTCAGACTTGAGACTTACTAGTGTAGAGTATGGTGTGTTTGATATACTGTGTGACAAACGAAGTGAGTAGTGGTGACTCAGCTGACAAGTAAAGTTACATTGTGTCATGGTGAAAAACGCCATTATGAAATAAAAACATAAACATTGAATGATTTGTAAAACCATATTTCTTTCAATATATTATTTATCCCCCTTTATGCATAACTATGATTCTTATCCCTCTCTGTGTAAAGAGAGAGTGTATTTTTTTCCCATATATTCATCGTAGGATGACCAATCATTCATTCCATAAATTGCTGGGAGCATTTTGAGACAGTTCAGGCGAGGGGGTATCTCATGTGATCTGTCTGCATCAAGCTATAAAGAGTCAAATCGTGCAATAGCAAAGTACAGTGAGTAGCAACATTATTTGTACACTAGCACGGTCTGTTTCACAAGCACACACACACAGACCATCTACAAACTCTGTCTCTCGTGCCCCCCCCTTGCTCTCCCTAAATGCCTGTCGCTTTGGCCCTCCATTAAGCCAAGCGAGCGCTCGTTTAGCCAACAGTGTCTCGGCAGTTGGGGACGCGGGCTGCCCACTCAGTCAGATCCAGCCATATTAAATAAATAAGGAGCGCTCCTCTGTGTAAATTATTCATTTAACATGCCTTATCCTCTTCCAACAACCTTGTTAGAGCAGCTCAGGAGTGGAGAGGGGCCGAGCGTGGGGGGCACGGGAGGGAAAGGAGAGGGAAAGAGGCAGACACCGTGGCTCATGTGCGACTCAGCAGAACCTGTGGTGCATCTCTAAGCTCTCTGGCGTTCAGTCGTAAGGGGGCTAATTCGCCCTGACACCTCCTTTGTTTCAGGCGGAAAAGAGCTACATACACACAGCAACGCATTTGCTAACATGCGCACGCACACACACACACTTGAACACACACTGACACGCACAAGAAAGGAATTTTTAGTGCATATTCATAGAATAATCACTCTAGTTGTCAGGATAAATTATTGAAAAATGGGGGAGCAGGACACGCGATGCTGGAATGCAGGAGCTGTTTGTGCTGCCTGAACTAAAATCAGACAACACAGCTCTCTAAACAAGCTGACTGTAATGAGCCAAGATGGGGACAAATAGAGAAAATGCTTATTGTGAACAAAACCACTGTTCTGTATGTTAACCTTGAGGACAAATGAACATAGCGTACTTTAATATAGCCTAGTGTATGACACAACTATAAAAACATATTCAGATATTCTCTTATGTGTTGTATATTTTGTTCATAAATTTCAATCTACACAATAACCAAACATTGCAAGTAGAAACATGTTTCATGCAACAATTTACTATAAAATCTCAAACTAAAATCTCTAATTTACAAAAGTGTCCAGACTTCAAATTGTGGTCGGGTGCTTCCTGTTTGCTTCACTTATCCTTGAGATGAAGTACCTGCACTGTGACACCTGTGGCTACTTGATCTGATTGGACATAGTTTAGAAAGACACATACAAAGACACACACTTGTGGGTGTAAAAAGGTCCCACAATTAACACTGCAAGTCAGGACACACAAAATCCAAACCATGAAGTCTAAGGACTCTGTAGATCTCTGGACAAATATTTTGTGGAGGCACAGATCAGGGCAAAGGTGCACAACAATTTTTAAATCTCCAAGTGTGACACAAATTTTAACTTAATGGGCAGAACTCAAAACTAATACGTCCGGTCAATATCAAGCACTGCTCACCACCTGGCAGATACAATGGAAATCGCGTGAAAGAATGATGGCAGCCAAAGACAGAAAAAGTGCAGGTGGCCCATGCATTCAGCCAAGATCACACACAACAGAGCCTAATAGACAGGTACACAGACAAGAGAGTGAAAGAGAAGCTGAGGTAGACGCCTTTCATTTTCAACCATTTCAAGTTTAAAGTCAGAAACAAAAGTACAAGTTCGTCCCATTGTCTCCATTACCACACTCAATGCTAGTTCAATTTAGCTCTGACTACAAATTTAGTCTAAAATTTCCAAATGCCAGCAAGTAGTAGCCAACACACAACTGAGCCTGACTTGAAATTTCAACATTGAGTTTAAACATAGTCCCAGGATCGACCAGGAACAGAAGGAACCTGCCTGTTCTCCCTGTCTCCATCTGAGTCCACTGTTCAGCCAAAGAGCGGGAGGTTGTTATGTCAACTCTGACAGTGCTCATTACCAGCCTCTACGCTCTGAATTGGACTTAACAGGCTTTGGCCCAGACAGAGGCCGGCTAGACCCGACTGGTACAATAGGATCAGTGTGTGTGTGTGTGTGTGTGTGTGTGTGTGTGTGTGTGTGTGTGTGTGTGTGTGTGTGTGTGTGTGTGTGTGTGTGTGTGTGTGTGTGTGTGTGTTTGCTCACATGTGCTAAGCGTTAATCACAAAACACTCTTTCATTTCTAAATCACACCTCAAGGCCACTGTACATTAGAGAAGCACTAATACACAATGTACAACGACATGTGCTGCTTATTTTCATTTGAACTCACACATTCCCTGATAGGAGGCCTGATCAATCCTCCAATTCATTTTCTAATTAACCACTAAGCATTTCTCAGTAGAATTATATTACGGAACACATATGTGTCAGCACATTAGACGTCACTCTGACCTAAATGATAAAGACGCAGACACTTAACTGTAATTAGAACAGTACATTAAATTAAGCAATAACATCAGTGTGAGCAGCATTATTCTCATATTATTGCATGATTTTGCATGTGAGCATATGTAACCACATGTATAGACATAATTAGTTGTTTTTACAAAGGGGGGCGTCTAATGGAACAGGCTCAAACATGTTTATATATACAGGCCTGCGATTCACTATAAGGGGGACTTGTGGTTATTATCATACCAGTTCTACACACTAGTTTATTGCCCGTTCTAAACCTGCCTGTTTGGAACAGGCTGTTTATTTGGCCTGTGGTAATGCTGTTAAAGTGACTTACAGTAATTGAGCCATGACAAGTAAAGACTGGCAGCTGGATGCAGTCTGCAGAAAACTGAAGATGTGTCACTGCTGCTGCACAAAGAGCTGTTCACCTGTTTATTCAAAGTGCGGTGAAGCTCGACGCATAATTCTACACATGGTGGCCTCTGCCACCTATAGCAATAGTGACAACTGTGTTAGTGGTTTATCAGAAATAACTGATATCCACTGAGAGACGTGCTCGACACACATTATCTTCTCCAACATCTTGTCTCTTTACTTAGTAGCATTGATTTCAAGGAAGGTAACTGTTGTTCAGCATTAATTAACAACAACCCCAATATAAGCAGCTCTTTTTCAGTTGCCATTGTTTTAGGTACACAAGCAGTGGCATAGTAACCCCACAGCCAACTAGCATTTTGGCAGTGTAACTGCAGTGCAACAGAAACAACAGCACACAAATGCTCCCCAACACCATGGGCTACTAGTGCAGGGAATTGTAGATAGAAAATTGCTGCCCAAGCCACAAAGCGTCAATTCTATGTAAGTAAGCATAAACAACTTAATGATTTACAAAATCACAAAATTATTCATCTGACTATTGCATATGAAAAGCGGACGCACATATGCTTCTATGAACTGTTAAGACCCTTTACATGTTTGACAGTTCATAAGAGACTGGCCAAGGCTGAGCTGTAACTTGACACTGTAATGTTTTTACAAAAAGGAAAAAAAAGTTACACCAAGCCATCTCCAGTTTCTCCACAGAGACCGAATATAACTGTCGTGGTATTCTGAAGGTTTTTCATTGCCTGTCTGGTCTCCTGCTGCTGCTGCTGCTGCTGATGTATCCCCCGACTCTTCTTAACCCCCCCTCCCTCTCAAGCCAGTAACATGCCTTACAATGTCAGCGATTACACCGGTGATTAAGGTTTTCCACTTTAAATGAGCCCGATGTTTACACAGGCCCTGATATGGGGCATGGGATAAAGAGCAGGTAGAGCTCTGTTTGTTTCGGTGTGCATGCGTTTGCCTGGATGGAGGTATGAATGTCATTACGCCCAGGCTCTGTGGACATACAATCATAATACCACACTGAATGTTGTTTTGCATATTACAGATGCTTCCTCCTCGCAATCTTACTCCTCCTCCACCTACATAGCCCATATAAACCCCACTGTGCTGCACTGACATATGTTGTTTTACATTTGAAATGATTATAGCTCATAGGCAGAGGTAGAAGGGAGAATCCATTTATTTCCTTAAGGATTATTTCAGAACTGGTTTCGGTGGTTTTGCAACAGGCACTGGAAAAATATATCACCAAAACTTTCTTTAAGTCAAATATCTTAGCTCAGGGTTTTAATGTTTTTTAAGTCTTTTAATGTCTCAGCAGGTTTGTTGACTTGTGCTACATTCTGTCAGTTCTACTGTATACCTAAAACTAGATGCAGCCAAACTTCTTTACTTCATAAACAAGCAGTGTTTTCTATATTTTTAAAGCAGAAAGAGAAGGACAAAAGTGTGAGGTGTCCCACAGCTGCAGTACTGGAACCTAAATTAGCCCGGACCACATGAAAAGCTGTCGTCTCTATTCCAGGCCGGGGCGGGAAAATTACAGCCCTGCTCTCTCTACTCTAGCATTAAACCTCAATTAGTGCAGAACTACACCAATGATGTCATCACAGAAGGACCCAAAAGCCCTGGAAATGAGGAGTACTTTGCTTTTCGGCGACAGACGCTCACAACTGAGCCTCCTCAAACCTTTCAGGTCCTCGCTGAGCAACTCCGCAGATGAGGAAAGTGTTGGCTCCGTCGGACCGGCAAGAAATGGAGGTGGTGTTTCTTTTTATATTGTCTGAACATACAAAAGCACAAGAACCCGTGGCCCAGTTTGGCTGAATTTACCAGGAATTTTAATCCTTAGTCGTGACTAACGTTTTCCTGAGAATAAAGAGGTCAGTGAGGTGGGACTAGAAAAACTCCTGTGTGACCTCCAGTGACCTGGCAGGAGACAGAGGAGACCTGGATCCTGTCCAAACACTGATAGTGTTTCTATTGTCCATTGCTCAGCAAACTGCTTACATTACAAAACAAACTCCAATACCAATATGCTGAGAAATGACCTTATTTAAGCACATGCTAAATTAGGCCATGCTTTCTATTAGGGGTAACAGCTGGGCATCAAAGTTTGATGTCATCAAATAGTAGGCATTCAATGCTTGGGGACCTAATTTTGGACCCACAACCAATTTTCTATAGTTATCTGTCAGTAGAGAGAAAACCAAGGGAGAAGAGTAGGATAGCAGGTTCCGCAGATGAGATGTGACAAAATAGTCAGTGATTAAGCTTGTTGCCATCAGAGTGAAAGAGTCCAATGAGGCAGCATGAACACACAATGGTATGAGCAGGGTATCAAATCATCTGCTGAACAAGCAGAAAATACAATTTGTGATGTCTCTGACTGTTAAACCTGCAGTCAACCTGCAGTCCCATCTCCATTTACAACCCATCTGATATCAGTGTCCACTTTTCCTAAATTTGAAATGTGTAAACCACACTGCATGGAGCTCATGAAACAACATGATGCCAGCGACTGCTCTACCAATAAAATTGAGTCAGTGGCTTGCAAGCTTGAAACCTTTGCTCTGGTGTCTTGAAGTTTGAATTCATCCAAACACCTAATTTACTTAATATGTGACAGAGAAGTCCATCTAATATTTTGCAGGGTATATATGATTGGCCAGTGGATTTTTTCATCTCCCAGTAATCTTGGCTGATAATTCAAAAAAGCAAATTTTGGACCCTGCAACCAGCCCCTCCCTCTTTTTATCAATGGTATCTGCTGAGCAGTAGATCCTGTCACATCGATGTTAATAATCTCTTCTTTTTTTTCTTACTCAGTTATAAAAGAGAATTGATCAAATCTGTAACATTACTTGCCATTTTTATAGAGGTATAAAGTAATAAAAAATAACATATGAAAATAAAGTATGGCGCTAGAAGTGAAATCCAAGTTAACTCTTGGCTCGTTTCAAACCTCTCTCTTCCTATGACTGCTCATGTTTCTTATCCCATAATAGCTGAAAGTATTAAAACAAGACCCATGTTCGTAATAAATTGGAATTATCCATTAACGGTGCTCTTGGTTTCCAACAAAAACAACCTTGAACTCAACCCTCCCTTGTTATTGAAGTTCAACACAATCCTTGTTTCTGCAGGATGATTCTTCCTTTATGTCGTACAAAGGAACGAGAAACTTCAACACAGCTCAGCATGGGAACGCTTGCAGGCACCACCTCGTACCTTTCCTCCTCATTGTAACAGCAAGAGCCATTCCCCACAACGTGTGAATTATGCATCGCAGCTCAGAGCAACTTCTCATCAGTTGTTTGAGCAAGCTGCCGGAGGACCACAAGTCTTCTTCGGTGTACCTCCACCTGAAGAGAAGGGCCGCTTACACATCTTCAAAGAGAAGTCAATCACGCCATAGATTGTTAGTACCACCCAGTGGGTTTACAAAACTTTTACTTGGTTTCTCACAGGTGCAGTGAAAAGAGGATGGGGCCCACATTTCTCAGAAAGTGGAACAGAAATTTTTTTTAGAGCCGAGCTCTGACAAAAACTTTGAATGGGGGTGGGGGCGGTGAGAGGGGTGGTTGAGATCAAAAGCCTGCGAGTTCCTGGCGAGCGGACCCAATCAGCCGAGAGGGCCAAGGAGAGGAGGAGAGACAAGCGCTTCCCTTTTAAATTGATCCCACTGAGACCCTCAAGGTTCCCCTCGCAGGACTCACAGAAAAGCGATAAAAATCTCGCCCTGTGGATCTGACGAGGAACTGGGAGGGGAGAAGGGGAAGAAGAAAGACGGTTTCGGAGGGAGAGACACAGAAAGAACAGAGAGAAGCTGGGGGGAGAGCAGCCAGTTGAGGCAGATCAAGGGGAGACAAGGGAGAGAAGAAGGGTGGGCTTGTTCTCTGAGGGTGAATCCAGGCATCTTTGTGTGCCAGCAAAAAGCCAGAGCAGGAACGACTGCAGCTATCAGCTATCAAACCTGTGATACACGTCTGGTGAGGTACTCAACCAATCAGCTATGGGTATATCTTTATTCTACCCAGGTCCTGGCAGCTGAAACGTTGGATCATTTCATGCTGGCCTGAGATTAGACTCTGGACGTGGCCAGTGTCTTTATCCACAGCATGTTAGGGCCTCAAAGGAAAAGCGCTATCAGACCAACCCAGAGACTTTATAGCCTGCCAGGTACACCGCAGACCTGCCCAGTTGCCAACAGAAACACGAACACACACATACACAGTAAGGTGGTGTGTGAGTGGGTGTCCTTTCCAAAACCATGGATGTATTTTACAGAACAACATGAAGTCATTATCACCTGGACTTCACAATCACCAAAGCAGAAAAATCAAACAACAAATTCACTTCTGCAGTCAAACATCATGACTAAAGCCTTGTGAAAAAATAATCAATAAGTGGCAACCAAATAAAGACATTAATTTCACATTTACTAAAGTCAATTATATAAAATAAGTTCATGGGGCAAAAAAGGAGTGCTGGGGTCCTTTTTCTGGCCCCTCGTTCTTTGCAAACACACACACACACACACACACACACACACACACACACTTGAAAAGAAAACATATCGACAGGACGACATTAGAAATTCTACAACTTTCCCATCATTTTTCATAAAAGGGTTGAACTACTATCAAGACCAAAGAAAATTGATTTCCCTCTGGATTGTTAATGTTGTTTGTCTTGAATATATTAAACTGCCTGGTTTCAGTTGACCTGTGACAACCAAATAAAGGCAACATTGCTGAAATACATGTAATTAAATTTATGTGCAGAACATGTCCTGCAAACATTCTTCCATTTAAGCGAAGGGACCTCTATATAATAGGCATTCTGGAAATTCATAGTATGTTTCCTGACTGGAGAAGACTTAATATGACATATTTCAGAAATTCAATTATGAAAATGGTTCCATGGCATCCAGCACTATCACTTTTTCATAGGAAGAGCTAAGAAAGTCAAAGGTCATGGCAGTCCAGAATAGATAGTCAATGCAGGACCTTGCTGTGAAATAACTGGCATGACAAAGGTTTAAATATAGGGACAGCCACCTAGGTTTTCTCCACTGCGAGGTATTTAATAGTGTTTCCGTTATACACAACATAATTTAAAGCTGGAGAGAGAAGTTCAGTTTCTCTCTCTAGTCTCTCCTCAAGCTGACTACCACAACCACTATCTCTGTGGGTTTCAGATCCCGGGCCACACTGGCTGCTAACGGCTCCGCTGTGGATCTGCTGCATGTCGCTGTATACACACAGGCAGCGTGTCTGCTGCGTGCTTGCAGTAGAGCTGCTTCATGAGGTTTCTGATATGATCAATGTATTTCCTCTACGGCTATGTGGGGACGCTATGGTATGAAGCAGCGCATCTTCCAGTTTTGCAATAACAATAAAAACCTAGTTACAAAAAATAAATGGATTCAGTGAACAGAAATGCAACAGTTTGAAACAGGTGCAGGAAGTGTTGCAAATAGTTGTTTGTGACATATTTGACAGATAATTTTCACTGTGTTTTTTTGCTGAGTCGTGCACGGTAGGCAAGACCTCGAATCTCAACAAGAGCAGGTCGGCTCACGCTGCTTAGCCCTCCAACAAAGCACTTCTGTCAGGGTTTTCTAACCCTTATGACCATTATGAAAACATTTATGACATCAACAATACAAAGACACATAGCTTTTAGAGGGAGATTGAGGAAGCAGTGGGATTCGGCCAGGAGGAGGCTACGTAAATATTTTATATTGGACATCGGTAAGAAGTATAAACACTTGTTGGGCTGGACAATAGGGTGAGGTAGGTATGAGGAGAAGTCAGAGGGAGCTGCTGCATTAAAAATAGCAGGCAACACAGAGGACAGGTCAGAGGTAGGGTGAGTGGAGGAAAAAATTTGTTATCATAGCACCAAAAGGTACACAAAAAAGGAGCTGCAATTCATACCTGCTTGATGATCCAAATGACTGGATATTAAGTAGTGGATAAACAACATATTCAATCAGATCAACAACAGCCCTACTTGCAGGTTATAGTAAACCAACCTAGCTGTTGTGGATAGTGTCCTGAGCATGAATAACTTACAGGCTCATAAATAAGCAGATCTCTACTAATATCATTAACCTAGCCCTGGGACTGACAGGCCCCCTTGTCCCCCTGCACTACCCCCAGTAACCGCCCTCCTCTTCCAATGACAAATACCCTGAAATCACATAACTATTCAACATCAATATTTTGACATTTCATTCAGCTGACTCCCCAGACAGAGCCATTTCTTTAATTAGCTGAATAAAAATTGGCAGGGGAGGCAAATTCAAAGTTACGTGACCGGGCCTCAGTTGCCACAGGTAACCTTTTTGGAGAGACTTGGTGTGTCAAATTGATTGCTGAGAGAGCAGAGTCATCATGAGTGCTAATTTTCAGAAGCATTGCACAGCAAGGCAGGGGAAATAAGAGGCTCTACTCATAACAGAGGGAAACAGGAAAAGAGGGATTAGCTTGTCATTAGAATAAAGAGCGCAGAAGAAGAATCAATTTCAGGGTTTAAAAAGCTGACAAGCACAGTTCACTTATTCTTTCTCTCCCTCCTTCCCTGCCTCTGGCTCTGAGCTCACCTTTTGAATAACCAATCTACAACCTACAAGATATTGAGGTTAGTTTTTTGAGGAGCCAAACTCAGATTTCAACCTTCAGGATATCTCTTTTATGTCTTGACTAATTGGGATCCATTCAAACACACAACAGTTTGAATGATAGAGACATATTCTAATAATAATAGCTGTTGAAAGTCCATACTTTTATTGTCTGGCCTCAGAAAACAACATTATTATTTTCTAAATGGGTTAGGGCATCAGTATTGCACTTCGGTGCAGTTGGGATTCATATTATGAATAATATCTCATTAGACCCGCTCTGCCAACTAAATACCCACAATTTAGTGACCATGGTGACCATGAAGGCCAAAGCAAAGCAGTGCATCCACGTCTGTGCCAGATGTGGATCGTGGTCCATTCTGATCAGGTGTTTGATTTAACACCTATCTGCTGCAACTGTGCTCCCTTTCAGTAATAGCCAAAGGAGAGGAACCACACAGGCAAGGGCGAAAACAAAGTACCACAAACTGAACTTTTCTACCAATGCCACTGCACAGCTAAGATAAGACTAGAACAGTGGAGGCACTGGTGCATTTTTTTCATGTGTGTGTATGTGGGGAGGCAACATAGAGGAGCTAAGCTAGCTGTAGGAGGCAGTAGTGGAGGGATTTACCATTCACAATGGATTGCTCAAGCAAGCTTCAATACTATTACAAGGAGGAACTGAAGACCACCTTGCAATGCCGACTGTAGAGGATGCTGCCAAGACTTCACATTACTGATACAGTGACGGGAGAACATATTCAATTAATATACTTAAGCAGACAGCAATACTGGACTCTCCAAGCCAATCCGCTTATAGAACATCTAATAGCATATGAGGAGGAAGCACATTGTGCTAATTTGTCTTGTCTGTTGAGCACTCTGACAGCCCCATTGATGCAGACATCTCTTTAACATGAGGTTAGTGGGTGTTTGGCCTCCCCTCTCGTCGTTTGTGAGCTGCAGAGCCTGGAAATGATTAGGCCTGGGAGGGCAATTAGCCTGTGCATCGCTGGGCTAAATATAGTCCAGCCTGGCCCAGCTCTGCTCCTGGGTCATATCCACACCACAGCCTCCACACAGGCATGTTAGCTCAATCTGGATCCCGTTTGTTTGATGACTGATGCGAAGGCTGTGCTGACTCAGATGTGATAACATAACTCAGCTGTCGATCAGGTGTCTCGGGAGGGAGGGAAGTGAGTGGGAAGGAGTCATGGAAGGAAAAATAGAGGGATGGTGTTTGACAGGGAAGCACATGTTAACCTCAATAACCAGAAAATATGAGTCGGAGAAGCATGTTCCTCAAGTTAACTGACTCATATTTATTTATTCCGTCACACACTAAATGTGTCTACACACTGTGACCTGTATTTTCACAATCAAACCTTCAGCTTGAATTCAGCCTTATTTCACAAGAAATACTCTTTGAAATGAACCATGGTTGAGAAAACATGCTTTCCCACAGCCTTACAACAACTAGACGGAATGCAAAGAAAGAATTCTTTCCCATCACACAGCTGCCTGCCCCTCCAGTCCCCGTATCTCCCACCCCCTGTGAGAAAAAAAAGATTGTACAGATTTTATCCTTAAAAACAGGAGGTTCGCCCACTCATTCACCTGGGACGGCTCTTGGACGGTGGAGGCAAGCTAGAAGGTTATAGGAGCCTGGGAATGTTTAACATCAAGAAAGCAATCAGAACATAGCCAGAGCTCTGGGAATTGGACAGGAAACACGGAGAGTAACCCCTTCCTGCCGGAGAGGAAAGAGAGGAGGAAGTGATTTGGATTATGGGGTGAATTTGTACTGTAACCTGAAAGGAAACCTGTGAGCATTTATAAGTGAACTCGATTTTTACAAGTGCTACATTTAGCCAATTCAAATCAAGACTTTTTTTTAAAAGACCCTGAAAATAACCAGTTTCACTTCTCCATGTAACACCTTCTTGTTTTCTGAGTGTAATCTCTACCTACAGCAGCATTCAGAAGGTTGATGAGTGAAAACCCAGGGTCAAATAAGATACAGTGCAAGAAAAGCACTGTGAAAAGGTAGTGGCCTCAAACTCAACATAGACTCTGCTGCCATTTCCCCATCACTGACTTGACCCCACGTGTCTTTCTGCACAGTATGTAGACTGATGTGAAACATAAGTGGAAATGTTCTGCACCACACTGGTCTGAGCACAAATTGCACAAGACAGCTCAGGAAACACAGGTTTGCTTTTTACCCTGAGAAAGGAGAACTCTTATCAGCCAGTGAAATCTACTGTTGGAAGCCTGTTCCTGCACTGTCCTGTGACCAAGCTGGGCAAAAAGAGAGTACTCATACTAACATAACAAGATGTAGCATTGCACATGACTAAAACATTGCTATATATGGTAAACTCAAATAGATTCAAACACTTTAGATGAAAACTCAGGTCCAGAGTTTGATTTTGATCTTTGTTGTTTGTAGTAAATTAAATGTAGGTATTTTGCATGTTGTGATCTTTTTGTATTGGGATAATGGAAGCACAACAGTCAATATCAGTGTGTTTACATGCACTTAAGTAACCAGATTACAGTTGGCTTCTTCCAGGATGCCGATTTCATAAAATGTCATGCAAATGAGAAACCTAGGTTCTGTAACATTAGAGAAACCACCGATCCCCAATAGATTTCTCCTGGAAAACAAAGATGTCTCTGTCATGGACAAGAGTAACCAAATTTCTAAATGGCTTATTACAGGCATAACAGTGTCGGTAAAGTGGCTGAAAATCATTACACATAAAGAAGCATTACGTATTCAAAATAATACACCCAAAGTCTGACTGTGGAAACAATTAGTCGCTCAATGTTAAGCATTTAATATCAGTTCTTAAACCAAATCATAGTTTTACATATTTTCAAGCAGAAATACCAATAAATTTATGGTTTTAGCTTTTCCAAGTATTCACTCTCTGGAGACCATGGAATTCTGGGGGAAATTTCACTGTAATCCATCCAAAGATCGTCAACAGGAGAAAGTGCTGCAGTGGCATCGCAGAGCCACACCATTGGCCAAAGAAAAGACGAGTAATATGACTTCAACAGTTACTTAAGTCAAACTGTGGTGTCTACTTTGTGTAAACCAACCAACGACTGAGGCACTCACTGTTTATGACAAGAGAAAGAGCAATGCAGTACTTCCCAAGTCCCATGAAGTATTGCACTTCAATATGCAGTTCAGGAAAAAGATGGGGCATTTAAAAAGTCAACACAGTAGAAGACAGCACCACCTAAATTGTGCCAACCAGAAAAAGCCAACTGTACTTAATCCCAGCAATAAATCATATCCACTATGTGCCCACTATATGAAATTCCCTGTAAGCCTTAACGTTACAGCCATATACATAGATATCCTTGCAGCTCATAGCAGCAGAATAAAGTTGAAAACACATCCATCATAAAGAGAGGTTACTTTGGCACTGTGCAGTGATGATAAAAGTATAGACATGCTCAGCGCCCTGTTTATAAACTGTTTGTTAATCTATCATTTGCCACAAGAGGAATGAGATAACAATATGGTGTGGCTTACACCAGCCCAGCCACTGTGAAAAGATCGAAGCGCGTCCTTGGAGTGACATTATTTATTGAAATAAATTCACTCAACCTGAAATATGTATAGCAAATGCATTATGAACAGTGCTTCTGATGGAGCAGAGAGGGCTTTAACGCAGCGTAACATTGGCTCGCTCTTTTCAACAGATGTCCCTTGTGTGACACACGGCAGGGATAATAGAAAGGAACAGGTCTGAATGCTTTAATTTACCCCTTGCATGAATGGGAGGGATTTCCTTTCAAGGCCTATTTGAATGTATAGACAATTTAGAGTCCAACTCTGAGCAGAGATTTTGATCTTAATTACTTAGTTAATTAGCTGCGATTCAAAGGGAGAAACCTTGCCCTATCCAAAGTCCCTTTGCATTGCTGAGGGGGCTCCTCAGAAGCTCTCACATCCTCACCCCCATTTTAAAGCACCAATCCTGACACTGATTTGCAGGGCCGCCTTTGCTGAAGGTGGGCTTTTTTCCTCAAATGTCAGCAAACCCCACAGAGCTCCGGCTCTCCAATTCTACTGCCCCGAGGACAGCAGAGCAGATCAGGCTTTTCTATCCTCCCCTGCCTCCCCGCTCCATCGTAGACTTATATCACATGGACACATTTCACAGATTTATGTTTATCGTTTTCCAATGAAAGAGGGACAGCCGGCGCAACATCCTGCATGCTCCTCTCGCTGTGTGATAAATATGGCTCCCTAGCTCCCAGTGCCTCGACTTGGCCAATCAATGGAGCATTTAGCTAATCAAAGGAGGAAGTAGAGAGTAGGAAGAATAAACAGGATTGTCATGAGAAGTAGGTGTTGAGTGAACTCCCTGGACAAACAATGATGCTTCTCATTTGCTTACTCCAACACAGGTAGTTATCGCTTATCAAAGTGGATAGAGCCTTTTCTTGTACTGATTACACACCACCTACAGCAGCTGGTATCCTGAACAGGCAGCTCAGAACTTCGGCAAAAGTAGGCGTACTGGCATGTATTGGATAGCATGAGAGAACAGCACGCTGACAAAAAGGAAAAGTAAGGTCCAGCTGAGGCAGCTGCTTGCCATTACACCACCTCAACCCTCCCTCTAGCAGGAAATAAGCATCATTTAGTACTGACAGGTACATGCTGAACCATTGCTATCTCTGCTCTCAAACCAACCAAATAATGGATTACAGCAGTTTAGTATTAACCTTTAGCCTCTCAAGTGTTTTTGCCAAGGTTAGTCAGTTTCATACCTTACAGAGTATGAGTGTATATTTTCCTGAGAAGGATACAACATTAAGTAACACTGGTGTGCCATGGACACGTGAGTATGTGTGAGAGATTTTACTTCTACTTTTGACAGCAAAAGAGAGGCTCAGCTTGCACAAGCAAACATATCAGGTGTACAAACAATTTCTGTTTGTTGCTGCTGAGACAGAAAAACATGGCAGCAAACAAAGAAAGAGATCCCTCCTCAAACATATGAGGTGCTTTTTCTGGTTGTGAAAAGCAGTAATTTAGAGGTCTCTGGTGAGCTGTAGAGGGCTTAGCGTGTCCAACTGGATCAAGAGTGTAGCTGCAGACCTGGCTTAATGGACTGCCAGGTCACCAATACTGTGTGAAAATGGCAATATGAGGCCAGTATGGCTCCTTGTAGCTTCAGGCACAAAAACAATGCAGCAATATGAGTGGAAAGCTAAGAAAATTATCTGTATATTTAGTGCCACAGCCCTGACAGCTGCTACCACTTCAACACTGTGTTAAGAGCAACTAGAGGTAGACTTGAGTACTACTAAACTATGTCAAGCCATAAATGATAAACCACTGATAGTGGCTCAGCTGCAAATGTTAATTATCAGGCAACGTAGCCTTACTTGTCACCTTTGAATACAATTCAGTCTGTGTAGCATGAAAACAAAGTTGCTGTGTTGCTACACTGTGTTAAACTATGGGAAAGAATTAGCATTTAAGACACATTGAATAATAGTTTCTGGCACAGTTTAGGGATAACATCACATACTTGTGATTAGTGAGGTCATCCCACAGTCCGACACTATCCATTCCTGCCAAAGTTTTTCTGCGCAAGATACTTTGTACCTGCTGCAGAGGGGCCAGGCCAACAGGCTGAAATATGAGTTGGAACCACACTGTGACAGTTATGAAATAAAGTATGAATTAGAGCTGCAATCAACTAGTAGACAGACCAAGAAAATTAATGAATAGCTATTTTGAGAATCACATAATTGATTTGTCAATTTTATAAAATGTAATTAGGTTTAGCAAGGATTGTTGGTCATTCCAAGAAAACAATTTTCTTAAGTAATTGGGAAATTGTTGCAAAAAGGTCTGAGTTTGATTGAGTTAGTTAATTTTATATCTATATATGAGGGAGTCCTAATTTTTCCTATGCCACAAATACTTTCACACTTCTCATCATAACTTATGAGATGTTTGAGATTGAATGAATACTGTGGGAAAGGCAGTAGATGTGAAGTTTCCTCAGTCTACACTCAACTGACAGCCAGTTGTTTTGAGCAACTTAAAACCACGTTACCCTGAGAAGCATATATACGGCTAAATCTTACCAGTCACATATACACTATAAGCAGTAAAAGAGAATGTGAGTTGGAAATATATAAATATAAATACAACTTGGAGCTAAAACAGGATAAGAAATCTCCACTGCCTGGTCTGTATTTGTAGGACATTTGTCTGGAGAATCTAATATGTGTGTCAAGATAAATACATCGGCTCAAACAGCACTCAGCACAGTCACACACATAATTGACTAAATAAAATAAATAAATAAATAAATAAAACCTTGTACTTATAACAAATGGAACTGCACTTCAGATTATAGCAATATTAATCAGAATAATATGTAGCCTACAATTTTGCAAACAAACAGCATGACTAAGACTTCTATAAAAACAGAAAAAAAACACCACAGACCAAGAAAGGAGATGAAGGGAATATGGGCCTAATATTAGCAGACTCTCTCTTCTCTTACCCTTGTCCTAAAAATCCCAAATGTATTATTCTTTCCAATGATCTAAATCTAAAGTAATGTGAATGGTAAATAAGACTGTGTGCCAGGACAGACTTAGGGCAAATAAAATGCCCACATACAGACAGGAGAAAACATGTAGTCAGCGTTGTTGTTTTGTCTGTGACAGCCCTGCAGGCCCTCGGGCTCAGGAGTCGTTTCTCCTCTACAAACAGCTCTATTCTCAGGCCCCAGATGTCTCATTACTGTAAAACAAGCAAGAGATGAGCGACATACAAGCCACTGGCCCACAACGCTGTCTCCTTTTCAATTAGAAAGGATTAGCCTAGCCTGAGCGCCCCATCCTATGCTGTGCTGCATACACTACCTTGCATTGCAAAGGACATATGTCAGACTTAAATAAATGAAAAAGGAGCTGTAAGCTTTCTGATAGCAGGGTGGGAGTTACGGCTACACAATGAGTGGACAACAGGCTTAATAGGAAGACAATGCTGCAGCTTCTTCTATAAAACTTTACACCCAATGAAAGGACCTGGACAGAGAAACAGGTATACACCTTCTTCCTTCGCTGACTAATAAATTAGACCTATAGGATCCCACAATTCCTCAGTAGATTTAGAGAGTTCACTCAGCAAGCATTAATCAAGTGATAAAACCAAGCAAGCCAGTGAAATTTCCACAGTGTCATTCTTTGGCTAAGCCAACTAGACCACTCCTATCCCATCCCATGACATGTACTGTAGGAGCGATAGCAAGGCCCTCAAACAACCGCCCGCATCACTCACTTTTATGAGAGCGGGGTGGTGAAGGCTTTAACAAGACATTTTACTCGTCAAGTGAACCGACATTACATAACCATAAAACGATGAGTTCCACAAATCACCAGTCGACTTGTGACAACGGGGAGGGGTCCCATTTGTCGTGTCGCTCACAACCCTGCCAACAAAGAGTGCGGTGATTTGTGTGTGTGAAATTATAAACAACAACGAAAAAGATTTCTGATGTAACATCTCAGAGCAGCCCATCTGCTGGAGTTTTCTTCACCGCACATGAAATTGAAAATGCAGCAAAGCCTGCCGCCCGCCACTCAATTCTCTGCATCATTTTCCAGAGAGTCTGTGCCATAACTGGAATAACTCCACTGACCAGGGGCGTCTGTGGTTGCACTGCGCTAGTCCGCAGGTCCAGAGAGGCAGGCGGCGAGCAGGCAGGCAGGCTCCGCTATGCCTGACATGGAGCACCCTCATAGGGGGAAGGACTGAGTAATGGTAGGGTAACTTGATCCAGGGCTGGGAGGGAGCGCGAGCAACCCTGACGCCTAAATCATAGCTGTGGGATGAAGAGAGGGAGACACAAAAATGTGTTTGGAGGAAAGCTAGGCACGAAGATGAGAGGCTGAGGAGACAGTGGGTGGGACAAGCTGAGAAATTAGCAGCAGGGGGAGGTTGAGACAGTATATTTGGGAAACAGCCAAATGACAAGGGGATGAAAGTGAATGCCTCTCTGCTGCCTTTCACGCACGTGCCGCACCCACCGCAGGGGTGGGGCGGACCTCAGAGGAGTGACAAGGCGTGGGTTTGGTTTCAAATTCACTTAGCCTATCTCAGACGGAATAAACCCACGTAGGCCCAAAATGACTTAGATTTTCCCTAATGTCTGGAGCTAATTGAAAAATTTAGCCTGGTAGACATAAATAGATGTATCATTCTCTACATGGGCCAAATCATTCCACCAGAAAGAACCTGTCCTACAGCCAGAGTCCAAAATTAACTCTTTGGTCTGTCTGCCAATGGGTGCCGAAATATTTTTTAACCAGCCACAGAACTGTAGTCTGTGTTTCCTATAGACCAAAGGTTTAAATGGGGGGTATATCTTACTATGTGTATATAATAACATATTTAGAAATGTATTTTACACAGTAATTTTGTATTTGAAATTCAACAGTTGAATTTTTACCTCTGCCCTTTTCCTCTTGTTCTCCCCTTGCCTCCTGTTATCTCTTCACCTGCCCCCCGGTTGCATGTTCCCTCATCTATGAAGGTAGACAAACACTGAATAATTATATGAATAAATAAAGGCAACAACATTATTTTGTCAACAACGTATCAACTGTGTACATATGACTCTCACTAAGAGATAGTGGGAAGTGAGTTTCTCCTAGTGTATAAGAAGTACCAGTGTTGGAGCAGCCACATAAAAGTGTGCGCCATTAGCAGTAGTCAAGTTACTTCAGTCAGACATAAAGTGTGTAGATAAGCTCAGGTTGCAGTATAGTAGATACTGAAAGGGATTACAGCTGAACCAACCCAGCTTGCACCCAAGAGAGTGAGAGTGAGGAGAGATGTGCCTCGTCAACCCCCAACCAAATAAGGCCACATCCACACTACTATGTTTTCATTTTTTAAAAAGTCACTTGTGCTACGTATACTACTCGGGAGTTTAAAAGCACCTTTAACAGAAGTTTGGAAACTGCGGCCCTGTTTTAGTTTGAAGGCTGTGTAGTAGTATGCATGAGAAAAAATAAAGACATTTGGGAATAATGGCGCAGTCATTTGCTTTCTGATTGTTTTTTACAGTCACAACTTGACTATCAGTAGTGACTGCAAACCATTGCTCACACTTCCTAGTAACAGTTCCAGCTCATTTTAGGTCCAAAAAATAAATCCTTGCTCTTATATTTTTTTCAACATTGTTATTTCTCTTTTTAAAGTTTTTTCCATAACTAAGCAACCAAATGCTGAGTAGACAATCTGCTTCCTGTTTACACAGGCGAACAAAAGTGAACATAATGAGACATGAAATGCCTCTCTGGGTGACTCACCAAGGAATAGGTTCACACTGTTGATTGGATCTTTTCTAATAAATGTTACCAGCAAATAAACTGATAAGCTACCAGCAATGTGCTGCCACATCTCCATGCGCTAACTTCTAGGTTTCACTCAACAAGTTTTCCCACTGCCAAGAATTACATCATCAACTCTCTGTTGCACTTAAATAGATATAATGTCCAAGCCATGACAGCAAAACCTTTCATAGCAGGGCTTAGCCACTAGTCTAGTCTTTCATGACAGTGGCAGAACAACTTTCTATTTCAGTTTTTCCTTGAGATTATTTTTAACAGCGCCCCCCTCATAAATAAATAAATAGATAAATAAATGAATACATAAATTATTCTGATGCTCTCTGCATAAGGCTTGTGTGCTGCACCTAAGCCTTAAAAGGGAAAAATCTGATTATAGCCTTTACTGAATCAGGGTCCCTCCTGGCTGTGCACATCACGTCACCTCTTGTGTGTAGCAGGTGAACTGCATGCGCATGACATGTTGGACTTGTTTAAATACTTCTGATAAATTCTATAGCAAATCAAATAAGCACAAAGTAAACATGTACAGGTCCTCATAACGTCTAATTAGTGTTGGTGTTTAAAAGTGTTAAGTGAGCACAGGGAAGTGGAAGGGACGACTCTCAGACATGAGACTCCGACAGTAAAAGGATACTGGGGCTATAATGTGTGTCTGCCCCCATCTTGAAGCAGTTGCGGCTATAATTTTGTAGTGGAGGGCCACAGCTACAAAATGAACATAGTGGAAACCCTGTATTTTATTTAGCATTTATTCACAGAGCACAAGGTTGGGTGGAATCATAGTCGTATCAGTTGTTGGCCAACGGAGCAATTTGGAGGTAAGTTACTCATGGGCAGCTTGACAGGGATAACAAGGGAGGGGCAAGTGCTACTACCACACACTGATTTATAGAGGCTGGCCTTTGCTGAACTCCATCTAAAAAATAAAAGATTTAATGGATAAGAGAATTATGATGTATCATAAATACATCAGTACAGGAAGCAAAATAACAGATCTCACCATAACGAGCCAGTAACAATGAGTATACGTTTTTCAATGTTGTATTCGTGTTACATCAACCTCGATGTTACCGCACTAAGAAATATTTCTACCCAGAACACGACGAAGAAAATGGTTTGCTAGAAGTGGAACACAGCCAGGAACTATGCTAATGCTCCAAGGAGCAGCCTAATATAATAATATGCCTTCGCTGCCTGCAGCCTACAAATCCTGTAAAAGTCAGTCATTAGGCTTCACATGTAATTTTCATTATCTTTTCTTGGAAACAAGAGTCTAGCAGGACCAACAATTTAGCAGAGAAAGAAATATTCACCAGACTATTACTGAACCACATCCTCCCTTTTCCATCCACAATATGGTCTCCATTCATTATTCAGACTAGAGATGCACTTTCCTTGTTCTTCAACTCTCCACTCTTGTCATATTTGGGCAGCACTTAACAGACGAGATATGTATCAGCCGCTTGAATTTAGGTATAACTAAAAAAAAAATCTTTAAATGAGAATGGTTTTAATCAATTAGGCTAAATGGGTTGATTGACCAGAACTTGATGTTTTCCACCAGAATCGGAATTAGTCAGCGTGCTAATGTTTTAGGGGAGTGCTTTATTTTAATTTCAGCTGTGTTGTGCCGATATTGCACCCATAAAGTAATAAAGCCATAATTGAAAAAGTAGGCCAAGCCTTTAAGCAAGAATTAAGCCAGAAAAACAATCAGTGGCAGCTACAGTGTCCGAGATAGTTCATGCGGAGTGACTGTCTGAATGTGTGGCTGTATCATGAACCCCGAGTGTAAAATGTCAACAAGATTTGGGAACACTTTCAGTTTTCTTCAGACTTTAGAACGGTACCACAAAGCCTGGCAATGAGCGGCGCCTCATGTGTGTCTGTGAGAGTGTGTGTGAGAGAGTGTGTGTTTGTGTGTTATGGTAACATGATCTTGGTTATGATTGAGCGGAAATGTTAGACAAGCATCTAAGTTTCCTCTGCCTGCTTCCACCCTCTATGTCTCGCCACATGTGAAACCACACTGGAGCTGCTGCAGCCAGAGTAAACGCTCCAGTCATTCGCATGGCGTGTGTTTACGCTGGATGCCAGGTTTACATGCCAGCCCCCCACTCATATACTGCTGATAAATATCATCACACGGTGTAATTGTTCTTTCATAATCATATGCGTTGAACCCTAAAAGGGTGAGGCACTTCCCCACGGTGGGCAGGATGATGAAGAAGGCCTTCACTGCGTAGTTAGTGCATTCACTGTGTGTGTGTGTGTGTGTAGAGGCTGTTCCTCTTTATGACTCATCTATAGGCAGGGAGCTGTTCTGACTCGGCAGAAAATCTTGACAAAATGTGTCGCCTTACTTAATTTTCGAAAGTGAAAAGCAAGTAGGACGGGAATAATAAAAAGGTTAAAGCAACGTATGTTAGCAGATGAAACAGAGCCAGTATCAAAGCCTCATACATTTAAAACGGACTACTACGTCATATTATGCTCATCCCTAAATGAGCCATATCTGGTTACCTGAAATGACCTTCACTTTAGGCAAACTAAAAGCAGCCACAAGAGGTAAGTGGCATTTTATAACACTGAAAGCATTTAAGGGTCAAATCACCCAAAAAAACAGAAAACATATTTTTCCACTTCACTCTCATGGTACAGTACGTACAGTAGCATGTTTCAGGTTTTATTTTCCAAGATTGTGAAAAGAAATCAAAATACACCACTTTACCCCTTCTAATAATCCAGACTATACTGTTTTACAATACATTTATTTTCATGATTAATTTAATCTGCCTGTTATTTTCTCAACTAATCAATAACCTGCTCCATCTGCAAAACATCAGAAAACAATAAAAGATATTATATTTGGGCAGTGTAAGCAACAAATGAGGACATTTGAGAATCTGACACTGTCCCATTTTGGTACCAAATTAGATGATCAAATTAGTGATTGGTGACTAATTTGTGAAGTTAGCTGATTTACTTTCTTTGAATAAGTAAATCTGTTACCTGATTTAATGTTGCAGCTATAGGAACTGCTGCTGCTGTAATAAGTGAGTGACAGTGGCAGTATATTCTGTGGATTTTAGAAAAACAGAGCCCAAGAAACCCCCCCTATGCCATCCTGTCCACACTCAGAAAAGTTTGAACACTAACTAAGCCCGACACCTACAGTATAATAGTGTATCTGTAACAACTTTATATCGGCCTGGCTGTTTATTTGGTCTACATCAACTAAAAAAAAGGCTCTCCACATGTTTTTAAAAATAGTTTGAACATGTCATATTTATTTATTGAGTTAACTTTTCAGTTAAAATACATGTATATTTTATTTCCCCATATTTGAAAGTGCATATGCCATTTTAAAGACCTCTTCACACTGTCAGGAATAAAGAAAGAAGTTTAAATTATAACACAGCTATTGCATAAAAAACCTACCTACTCCAGGGAGACGAGTATCACGTGGTGTTTAACCGGAAGAATGTATCCTTGGCAAAACGTTCATCTATATTTAAATAAATTTACTTTTTACAGTCATATTTACAGTTATCTGTATATAAGGGGCCTTCTTGAATAAGTATCTACATTAGTAGCAGTAATCTATGTTGAAATCTATTACTCCATTGAAAAGGATCTTATGATTTTGCTCTGAGACAGAACATTTCTGAATATCTAGCTTTGATAATCAAGAAGGAGCATAGAGTAGCTATTGTCTCTGTTGTGGCAGCTTCTGAGTGTGAACATTGTACCAAATGCTAAAAAGTGTTTGCCGATATGTGTGGTGTGACTCACTTTACATCATCAGCACAAAATGTTGCTCAGACAGCACTCTGAGCCATTTTTCTCTCCGTACGTCCTAATAATGTTGCCTGAACATTAGACATTTGTTTGACTTGTGTTCAGGCAACATCTGACACATGGCAAATAGAATTACATTCAGTATAAGACACCGAAGACTCAACAGTGGAAAACCAATGGAAATTGTTTGTAGTGTGATCAGCCCACTTGTAAACTAGAGTTAACTTTGAAAGTGAAGCTTTTCATGAAAATAAAATACTTTTCAATCAACTTTCCCCACATAAGGACCTAAGATACATGAGGTTTGCTGACCTTTACTGTTTCTTTCCTGTGACTAAAACTGGGCTGCTGCAGATAGTGAAAATACTGAATCTGGAAAGGAACACCAGGAACACTCTCTGGAACAGACCCTTTACCACAGAGAGAGAGATTTCCAGTTCCTATGAGATGCTCTGCCGAGAGAGAAATTTTCTCTTTTACCTCTCCCCAAAATCCATCTCAATTCACTATAGCCGATCAGATTCCAGATGACTTAATAGGTGTTCAATCCAAATTGTCTCACTCTCTTACGAAATGCAACAGGGCCAATAACGTGGAGTAGAGGAAATTCTAAAAATGTCTACACGTCACATTAAATCGTAGTTTCAGAGCTGACCATGTGATAAGAGACAAGCTTTCCAGCTGTCCAGGCAAATGCACCAAGCTCCTCATGCTCTTTCTGCAACATTCAACCCTTTTACCTTCCTGTGGAGAGGTATGAGTAAAAAGAAATGCAGAAATACAGAGACAGGAAGTGATGTCAATTCTTATCACCACAAACTCTTTTGGCATCTTTGTTGGTGTCTTCTACATGTGTGCCATCACCAGGATGTATTTGTTTTTGTTTGTTTTTATCATTTTTGCATCTGTTGCCCCCACAATAACTTGCAGTGAATGATGGACTTTATCCAGAGAGAGTCCGAGCCTCTCACTGGGACATTTGCGCTCATACATGCACCCCCTCCTGCAGAGTTCATTGCTTGTCTGAGAGCAGCGTGTTTTAAATTCAAAATCTGCATTTCTCATTATACAGACCTAATTGTGTATATGTCTTTAACATTACACTGTAATTTTCAGGTTTGTAAAATTGTTTGTGGGTTTATTAGTTTGTAAAATTGCAGGTGCTACAATTTTAGTGACCAAGAGTGAGTTACACAGATACAGATGTAGAGGACACAGACGAAGATGTCAAGAGAGTTTGTGGCGATAAGAGTATGTTGTCAAGAAAATCATGTGATCTACGCAGTGGAATTAATGTGGAGGATGTTGTGAACGTGTCTGAGGAGAGAACCTCCCGCTGCGTTGTGCATGTGTCAAAATCTAACTGTGGGTAAAGTCTGTATTCAATTCTCTGGACTTTACCCACATGTCATGTCTGCAAACTGCTTTAGTCACGACTATTTCGTCTGGCTGCTAATGAGTCAATTTAATTGTCCACTGATGACAATGAAGTACATCAGACTGCTGCATGAGTACGTGGTGCTGAGAATGGTTTCTGTAATGGCGTCAAAGGGATGTAACATTATTATTATTATAATACTTATGAGAACCACTTGGGCTGACCACTGCCTTAAAATTGATAGTTCATGTTGCAAGTAGCACATCTTTTTAGATTTACCAAAGAAGCAAGTGCTGTGCAACATCACTTACAAAATGAGGATGGTGAAAGGCTCAAAGAACCCAACCCACGGTAAAATTATTCAAATAAGGGTCTGTTAGAGGAACTGAGATGGATAAAATCTATATCCACATACATAGAGAGAGAGAGAGAGAGAATGTGCAAAAGCAAAACAAAATGAAAAGTGTAAGTACAGTCCCGGGGGGGGTTTAGATTGCAACCTTGCTTGCAAAGTCCTACAATGAGCAGAAGAAAACATATGGAATGAACATATCCAGGCATCATCCCTCACACTTGACAAAACCATGGGCCGATCTGCACAAACCCTATATGTGAACTGAACTAGGAGTGACACCCTTGTGTTCACACTGATGCTCCAACATGGTGAGCCGCTTCCTCATTGTTTTCAGCTCATGCTACGACAAACAACAGCAAAGACAATCGCTGGACACTGATTCAAACTCTGTTTAAGGTAGAGATGTGTGCTCCATCCAAGTCTGCACTACTCAGTGACAGTAAAGGACCATCCACACACTCTGAAGAGCTCCTCCTCCTCTGAGGTTCACACCTCCACAACGTAAACAGATCAGATCCACATCCAGCACTGCTGACGTTCAGGGGATGAGTCGCTGACCCCAGTTCAGTGTGTTTGCACATATTTCAGCTCTTGCTTTTACGTGTGTGCGTGTGTGTGCATGCTGACCGCGGGGACTCCTGCAGCAATGACGTATTTCTGCGCTGCACAGCTGCAGGGTTAGCCACAGGCCTGCTCTGCATTAGCTCCACACAAACCGACTGACACGTTAACCACATGTATGTACCTGCTGAGTGCTGCACGTGCATCCTTGCCTCGACCTCTACGCTTCGAGGCGACTGCTACCCGAGTCTGACTCTGTAGTTCATACTGTAAATAAAGAGTTACAGCCACGGATGCTTCCTGCTTGCATGGAGAGGCTACCGTGACAACACTGCAAACCAGCCGTGTTTGGCCTCGTTTGCTCGGTGTAAAAGCGGCGGGCTGGGCGGAAACGTGGGATGAACTTTAAACATGTCTCACCTGGGTCCCCAGTTATGTGGAGGGAGCGCCTTCAGACTACACACAGGCTCATTTTCCCCAAATACCTGGCAAAGCCGTCGATCCTCATATCTGTTTCTCTCCAGCCATTTTGAATCAAACCGTAGACTTCATCCGGAGAGGGGTACACAGAATACGACCGACTTATTCTTCAGTTACATTACTCAAGCTGGGAACCCCACCGGGGTGAATTGTGTCAAGTGTGCGTTAAATGTATGTTTGAGTGGACGACGCGTGTTTTAAACGGGCGACGAAGGGACACCCAGCGGTGGTTGTTCGGTGGCGACACCCCTGTTGTCGGACATGGTACGGCTCGTCGAATTCCGGGTGCCACTGTGCTGGGTCAGATCAGCCAATCAGAGGAGCCGCTGAGCGGGGACCTGTGGCAGCGCTGTCAGAGGCAGAAGCTCAGTAACGCGTTACTGTGTTACTGTAACGTTGTCAGAAAAATACAAACAGCCCACAATCCAGAGAGACTTCATCTGAGAGGAGCAACATAATAAATATGACCTGAATGCATTTTTTTCTTATGTACAAACAGTCTTTTACTTGCTCGTATAATCATCCTGTGCCACTGCACTTTAATTTATAACATTTCATACAAACCACTATGTATGTATGTATTGTATGCATTGTACATCAACATTTATAGCGTTTATTTATATATACCTTGTCTACCTCATTCTGACTCGCCTGCTGCTCTTATTTTATCTTATAACATCTTGAATTTAAAATTTAAAAATGAAAGGGACACTCCACTAACTTCACACATGAATGGCAGTTTCATGCTTGCAAGTTATAAATATTTGAAGAGTGAATTTTACACCAGGGACATCGAGGGTTTGAAGATAATGACATTTAAATGGAAAGGAGGATCTGGTGAACGATCCCATTATGTTATTATTGCATTATGGGAATTGTAGGATCCAGCTTGGATATTTTGATTGATATTTAATCTTCACCTCTTCCCTTGTATTAGAAGGTATTCTTTATTTTATTTTCACATGTTATATTTGTGAATTATTAAATGGTGTGAGTAATAAAGAATTAAATAAAACAGATATAGTAAATTTTCCTTTGCTGCACAGATTTTGAGCATCTTTATATGAAAGTCGAGAGATGGCCTCTGTTATTATACATTACACAATTTTATTATTATTATTTCAGAGCACTACCACATTGGCAATTTTACTTCTGATAGCAATCCAATGAACCAGATCCATGCATCGATAATTTCAAGCATTATTTTGTACTACTTTGCATTATTTCTTACTCTTAGGTGGTCTTTATTATCGCAAGATAGAAAGTTACATTAATTCATATATGCACAGTACATTATATAAACATATATACACATATACTGACATATATGGAGTTTGTACACATTTCCTGTATGCATGTCTATAAATAGTATAGTAGTTGGGTTCCAATAGGGTTCAGTATTTAAGTATCAAAACTCCTGCCAATGTGGGCCCTCCTCCATACGATATGACCTTGTCTTGTCAAAATCAAACTTATAATTTTATTAATGCTCATACGGCGAATGTTCCCAAATACAGTTTAGTTAAACACAATGTATTTCAGGGCAGGAGTGCTGTTGCACTGCACTGAACTTGGGGGCAAACAGGGACATATACATTACAATTTATGGAGTGAGGTAAAAAATATACATATTTTTCATAGAAATGTAGTAAAAGCATAAGTAGCATGAAATTGAAATCCATCCATCCATTTGCTATACTGCTAATTCTTTGAGCATTGAGCCAGTCCCTGACATTGGGGTGAGATGCAGGGTACACCCTCGACAGACTGCCATCTATTCAATAATTCCCCAAATTGGGATCAATAAAGTACATCTATCTATCTATCTATTGCAGGGCTGACATATAAAGAAAAACAACTATCATAGATACAGTACCTGGGTAAACTTATTTGCTTCTCATCAAAAATCCAATAAATGGAGCTAAAGCCTGGTCACAGCATACATGATCAGGAGGTGCAACAGATGTATGTATCATGTGTTAGCCTCATCCTTCTATATTAAGGTATTTCACGATTTTAAGCAAGACCCCATGTGTAGATGATCCCAAAGCAGATTATATGTTCTCTTACTGTTTTGTTTATGCTTCAGGAAATCTTAGGAATCATAATGAAGTTCACATTAATTATTGCAATGCATTATGTATTGCAAAGTTGAATCAAATGTATACCAACACACACATTTAGACATGCATGTGAACTGACACACACACACACACACACCCTTTCTGCTGGTGTTTCACACCACGCTCCTGGTGCAGTGAAGCATGGTGTTGTTAGTTTTGCGATTTGAGTCACCCGGGGCTACACATGTCCTGTTCTGTTAACCACTGTCACAGGCCACGGCGTATAGTTAGTGGCACGTGGCAATGCTCTCAGCCTGTGTTTGTTTGTGTGTGTGAGTGAATGACAGATAGAAAAACAGGAAAAATAAGCATTCACGTTCATGCTACTCAGGATTTCTCTATCTTTTTCTGTCGCTCTGTTTTACACACACACACTCATGCAGAGACTGAGCGGCGGCAGCAGTGACACAAGCCTTGAGAATAAAGATGTGTAATCAGGAACTTCAGTACAGGTGTTTGTCACTGCAGCTGCTGTGAAAGGCTCCGTTTCATGCTGATAGTGCTCAGCGAGTAATATATCAATATTTCTAATCTCCCAAAAACAGGATATGAAAGAGAGCTGCTTTTTTTTCTTTTTTTTCCTGTAACCCTTGATGAAACACTGAGGTACCACTCACTAGCATGTGTTATCTCTCGCCTGTAACGTTTGATAAAATCTTCAGGTATCACTCTGAAACATATGTTTCAGTAACATATGCATGGCTGTGCAATGAGCTCAGGACTGCATAGGCTGGGAGGTTGTTTTTTTTCAACAACACATCGAGATCTTAACTATAGAAAAAGTAGTTGTGGCATCCCTACTTTGTGATCAATACAAGGATCTTTAGCTCAGGGCCAAATAGAATTAAGAATTGCTTTAGGATAATGACAGTATCGACCAGCGCTCAGTAAAGCGTTTCAGGCTGTGGCAGGTTAATTCCCATCTATGAAGGTGTAAAGGGAGCCAGTTGGAGTCAGCTTTGACGGTCAAAGTAATTCTCTCCAGCACGCAGCTACTTTCCCCACATACCACACAGGCATTTTAAGCAACTGCAATATAATTTATGACCTATTCTTTGGAAAGTAAGACATTTGAGAGTCTCTTTGCCATCACAGAAGTGGAGAAAGGTTGGCAAAAGCTGCGCTTGCATAGACCACAGCAGTAAAATTCAACTACTGCAAGGTTATAGAATAATTTATCCTCTCCATTGGCATGTGCCCACATATCTGAAAACCCAAAAGTCCTCAGGCGACTCTTGGATGACATGTCATGAATTACATGTCAATATGAGTTATAGCTAGATAAGGCTACAAAGCATTAAGTCTGACTCTGTAATATAACAGAATGGCACAATTACAGTTTAGAATAAAAGGTTAGGTAAAACAATAATAAGACAGAGTCAGCTCTTTTTGCATATTAAAACAATAGTTCATCTTAAGAAACAAAAAATGATGGCAAAAATACTGAATAAGTGGTATAAGACCTCTAGCCCCTTCTCTGTGCCGATACATTTTTTAAGCAAGGTACTTTGAGTGAGCATTCCTTCTTGCGTATTCCCTCTGTGGATAAAAGTAATTTACCTTGCTCTCATTGTGTGAGACGTTGAGGTGTTTTGATGTTTGGAGATGAAAATGTTTGGAGATGAAATATTCATTTTTTTAGTTGGCTTAATTATGTATGTGTCCACTGTCAAGTTGAAAACTGCTGCTCCTGTGAGGGATGTTTCAAGCGTACCTTTTTGCCACTGGCGCAGAATACATTACCTCCTTATTACAGGGATTGCCTGCAATACACTCATATGCAACCTTATGGAAATATTAAATGAAGAGGCTGCACACCTCAGTGGACACACTGAATAAGCATGAGTGTTATGTGGGTGATTCATAATGTGAAGGTTGGGCTGATTGTCGTTTTTGACTCATCCACTGCGTCATCCGTTGTTTTAGCCCAGACTTCTTTTCATGTAGATTAAGAGCGTATAGGCCTACCTGTGCTATGTGTTATATTTAAAATGACCTTGTTCAAACCATGATTATAATGAGTTAGTGCTTTGGTTTAAGAGCAGATGGTAGAGGTGCCTCAGGTGTAATTTGCCTGACATCATGAAAGTCATATGTCACCGTGTGTGTGGCCTTGTACTCATGTTATTAATCATCAGGTCAAATCGGGGGGGGGGGGTTTCAAAAGGAATAGTTCACCATTTCGGGAAATGCTCAAAATGAAAGTGAGATAAAATCGCTTGTATCTTCGCAGAAAATATGAACCTTAAGCTATCAGCTTCATACATATGATGGAGACGGGGGAAATTGTTTTGCGGTTATGTTCTGTTTTTGTATTATGTACTAATTTTAGCTAAGCTAACCACTCTCAAGTGGCAGTTGTGATATTTTCATTCAACCCATGGAAAAATAACGAAGAAGCACATATTCTATAGAGACTGCACAGAAGTGCTGTCCAAATTGATAAACCATTGTTTGTGAGACATGACAATAGCATGTTATTTGGGGTACTGGTTGGCTAAACCATAGATTGTATGTACAGATACACGAGAAGACTGCTTTGTAGGTTATAAACCCTGTCTCCTCCGTGTTAGCAAATAGAATGTGGATCAGACTAAAGATGGATGTCAAATCCATTTTTCTGGGTTCTGTCATTTTAGGTAGTTGTTATTGTACAGATGTCTGTCATCCATCTTTATACACAGTTTATGGGCTAAACACATCCTAACTCCTGCTCTATATTCAAAGGATTACTGTGATATTTTGAGAAATAAATTCAACTTATTTGCAGAGGATTGACTAAGAAATTTAATACCTCTCTTAGCTTAGCATAAGGACTGGGAACAGAGTGAAATAGCAAATGCAGCTCTGTCCAAAAGAAGATCTAAAGCTTATTAATTTAAACTATTTCATTTTTTAAATTTGTGCAGGGACTGAAGTTTTTGGAAAAGGGGTTTTGTGGGGGATTGATTATTATATTATTATGATATCTTGACACTAGCCCCATATTTAAAATACAAACTTAAGTGTGGTATCAACCTTCTTATCTAACTCTATTTAGAATGTAAGACATTGTGTTGACTTTAAGATGGTGTGAATAACACATACTGTTTTGTTCTTCTGGCTGGATTTTCAGGCTGGGTTAAGTATATGTCCCAGCATTTATACGTACGGTTTCCAACAGCATAATCTCCAGCTGGCTGTGTTGCTCTTTGGACCTCTTCTCCTTTCCGAGCCATGAGGTCAAGGCCCTCTCGCACTCTTTGGTTGTAAAACATGAAATTGAAACACTAAGCTATCTCACTTTCACTTGTGACCAGATGTCACAATGAGTTTTGATGTGTGATGCTCGCCACATGTTTCTAATAGGGGCTTCGGGTGCACACTTGGCTTAGAATTTTGTCAGTGACTGCTCAAGAGATGGTCAGGGTCCAACATTTAGGTTACGTTCCCAGTGTGTACAGATACCTGAGACGCAAAATATCCACACATAAGCATACATTATATCAGCCAAGTTAGATCATACCAAGTGATTTGGTCATGTAAACTAAGTTCTGTGCTAGATAAACATATTTCCAATCATCTAAATGTGTATAATTTTACTCAACAAAGACATTCTCTCAGAGTTCTTAGATTCAGTGTTTGAGATTTATGCCGAATAATTTACATAATACACCCCTTTTAAATACTGCCAGGAAAGGCTTTAGAAGAATTCATTGTTTAACCAAATCTTTTTATGCATCACTGATAATTTCCATAATATAAACACAGCAATCCCACTTGATTTAACTGAATGTGCCCACTACTGAGTGAGTCCTCCTCTTCCTGAACACTTCATTACAAACACTAAATGAGCAGCATCTCTGTACATGTTTATTTCCAAAGCCATACTGGCTGTTATGTTATTATTGCAGTCATTTCCCATGCTGGAATTTCATTTTGGGTCTCCCTTTCCACTCCTAAAACTTACTAGTGGCCCGTCACCCTTTCAACACCTCTCATTGGCTCTTGTAAAGGTGTGGGTGGCCGTGGTTGGACCCCGCAGTGGCCACATGGACACTGAGCTGTGAAATTACATTAAGTCGCCAGCCTAGGGCCCACGGCAATCCTTCCTTAATGAAAACTGTTTCACAGCACTGGCTGCTCGGAGCACCGGAGACAATCTGTTTGACAACCAGGGCTCAATATGGAGAGGTTGAGCAAAGGGGCACCATCGTAATTGGCTGGCATTTTGGATGTTCATTTCTAGTGCTCCGCCGCTATTCATGTGCGGAGAAAAATGTTATGATGTTCTGGAAGTGTATGTGTGTGTGGGAAAAGAGTAGGTGTGTGGTATTCATATTCATCCAGTGAAAACAGCAGTGGCCAATCACAGACTGAAACACAAGCACACACACAAACATATACCACCCACATACATTCACTTGCAAAGCCTCACCATTGGGCCTATGTAACCACAGAGCTTTAGATGTGATTCTTTGTAATGCAAATGACTGTTTAGATTCATATCTGCACACAGGGGACTGGTGTATATTAATTCAATTCATCAATGGAAAGTGAGCTAAATAAAAACAACATCTCTCTTATTAGTTCAAACAATTTATTCACTGTGCTGCCTCCAAATGGAGCTGAGGTGAACTTGTCGAAAAACTAGATTACATTAAAAACTACATCACTCAATATTTTTCAAGTTCAACTGCCTTTGCGTATTAGTCAAATGGGTGTGACCCTGCCTAATTGCTGATTCCGCAGAGAATCTTTCTGTCAGTCTGGGTTTCCTGGCACAGAAACTTTGCTCTTGTCAACCCTATCTCCAGCCACAGCTGCGAAGCTCTGATAAACACACTGCACACTACCTGCCCAGCAACAGACACACAAAGTTAGCAAGCAGCTAGTGAACACAGTGGAACAATTAGCAAAGACGGAATTCCCCCAAGAACTGGTGGAGACTAAAACGGAGCTAAAAAGAGATATGAGGCTTAAATTCTCCAGCTAATGCTGCTTCATGCCTGACTGAAATGCACTCTTTCAAATACATTAACTGCATCAACTTTAAAATGTGTAAAAAAAAAGCTTGTACTTCTGCACCACAGACTGTGTCGAATGTACGGCCCGTCTCCACATCTTCGCATTTCCAAAAATTAAGCTGAAATACTGAACACTGCCATCATGTGGAGCCACAGTGTGCACAGCAGCGATTAAGAGATGGAGCCGTGGCATCAAGATCCCAGTGAGACACATGCTCAATAAATCATTAGTCAGTTCCCGCTGTCAATCGTGACATTTCACCCCATTTTTATAGCATCAAATAACCGATTAAAAACAAACTTACTGGAAATATTTGTATTGAACATGCATCAGTGTGATAAGACCAAAAATGACAGAAACCTAACTTTCTATTTTAACTTTTGAGTTTGCACCATGTTCAATTAACATGGAGGAGCCAGGATTTATGATATAAATGCAACCAGGTGGTGGTCAAGACTCTTTGGCTTCACTTTAAAAGAACAGTCATATCATTAATCTCCATATACTGTCTAAGTGTTGCTCCAGTGTGGCAAAAATAAAATAAGTTAATGCAGCTTTTAAAAAGTCATCAGCAACACCTAACAGCATGCAGCAAACTGATTTGATTTCTAAGTATAGGATTAGTTTCATCGCACTGGTTATATATGCGGGTAAATGTGCATTTTTAATTTCAGTAGAAAAAAAACCTTAAACAACACAAACAATACAAAAATTCTAATTTCAATTTCAAAAAGTAGGAACTGGGCAAACTCTTTCAAGACAAAATCAGTAAAGCTGCATTTCCTGGTGAATAACATTATCTTGTCACTGCAGTGTACCACAGTTCACACATTTTTTTTTACGACAAACTGCTTTCAACTGTGAGAGAGGAGGATGCCTCCAAAAATAACACCTTGATAGACTGAGTTTGACGTCCCTGCAGAGCACACAAATGCTGTTCAAGCCGCAAGGACAAATGAACAGTAAAATGCAACGGGCGCTCCAATAAATACAGTATAAATTTAAACTGGGCTTTGCAGAGGATGGCTGTCTCCTTTTGACAGTCACAAGTAGAGAGGGAGAAGACTGGGGCAAGCCTGAATGGAGCGCTGAGGTTGTGTGGTTGTGTGGGTGTATTCATTTCTATGTGCGTGCATGCATGTGGATAAGTCCACACACGAGCCTCCCTCGCCAAAACAAGTATATATCTTGGCCAGCAGCGTAGACAGGCAACGTTACGTTCACCCGCAGGTCAGGAGCTTCCCCGTGGCCACCCACCCCTGTGGAATCATGGGAGTGGGGGAGTCTGTCTTTGTTTGTGTAACTCTGAGATTCAGAAGGGGCTTCTTCACACCCATTCCATCTTCACCCCCAAAATCCTTCCTGAGAGTCATGATGTCATCCTGATTTTTGGCTCCCTTTAAGTGAAGAAAGTCAGGAGGTAAGAGAATAAAATACAGGAAACTCTTATTTCTCAGTTTTCTCACATTTTACCAAAAGGAAAACATTAAATACTAATTAAGATGCATTGATTTGTCATATTCAGACTTTGGAAACTGCTATGATTGTAAAGACAAAATAACAATCATGATGTAATTTGGGTCATTTTGTACTGGATATGCTAGTTATTATGATGTCACACCATAATGGTAGTCAGGGTAACTCAATTGTCGTGTAACAAAAAGCCTATATTATAAACTAAGTTGAAAGATGTTTCTAAGTGAGATTCCAAGGCCTGCTGGGACTGTGAGCCCCCTAATGTGTGATTCCATGTGGAGGAAGCATCTAAATGCTGTACTCAAGCTAAAGTCCTGCAGTGAAAATGTTATTAAGTAAAAGTATCCACATATTTTAGAGAAAAGAAAAAAAAAGACCATGTGACTTTTACACAATTGTATCATTGTCCTTATTAGATCATATATGCGATTATATGCTGTGTGATATAAGTGTTTGGTGCTGTCACGCTCACCTTTCCCCTCAATTTTTGGGGTGGGGCTCAGTCCACGACCAGCATGTCAGCTACTTCCTGTCTCGAGAAATAAATCCATAGAGGAAGACGGAAGTGAGTTGAGAAAACTCCGGCTTGGTGGAGGAAAACCAAGAGATTGACATCTAGTCCTCCAAACATTGTATTGTTGGGTTTCGGACTCGGACACAGTGCATTCAGCTACTGTTGAATTCTTCAGCTGATGTTTGCTTTAGGATTTTCCCCCAAGGGGCCAGCTTGACCCCAATAGAGAGGCATGAGAAAATTCTTGAGTTTCAATGAGAGCTTTTTCATTTGCTACAAGCCAGACTGTTAAAATAAGAAGAATTTTTAAAAAATCAAAAAGTGTTTTTTTTCTTTAATGTCTGAGTCATGTTCTCACAGCTTTTTTTGTGCAGTGTTGAGCTTCCCTTCTGGGCTGAAATTGATCTTTTCTCTTTTCATTGTATCAGTTGCATTGCAGGCTCCACCTGAGCACTTTTACAGTTTGTGTGTGTGTGTGTGTGTGTGTGTGTGTGTGTGTGTGTGTGTGTGTGTGTGTGTGTGTGTGTGTGTGTGTGTGTGTGTGTGTGTGTGTGTGTGTGTGTTTGTGTGTTGGCTGGCTGGATAACAGCCTTGACTGCAGCTGAGCAGTATGCAGTGGTGGTGATAATGTTGTGTGGGGGTTGGTGGTCTGTGGAAAGGGGAGGAGGAGGTGGACCTCACATTTAGCTGCCGTCTCTTGGGAGAGATTAAGCAGTTTAGTCTTTGCTGTGTCTCTCTCTATCACTGCCTCCTGCTTCTCCTCTCGGCTCGGAGCAGGGCGGCGTGTACCTTTTCCGTCCTCCTCCTTTTGTTGCACTTTCTGTTCCTCTCCTCTGCTCTCGTTTCCTCTGTTCCTCTGCTCGCTGTGTTTTCTTGCCATCCATCCTGCTTCAGACACTGCAGGAGCTTTTTTTCACCTTCCCCCTCATTCAGTTTCTATTTTACACCCTCTAGCCCTTCCCCTCCTTTTCACTCCCCTGACCCATAGATATTCAGCCGATTCTCTTAGCTTACAGCCCAGATGGCACATAGCTAATGGGGCTGTGGCTGGATGCACTAGACAGAGCTGCCCCCACCACCACCTCCACAACTGCACACCAGCCCCGCTCTCCCCACCCAGCCATAGGCCGCTTTGGGTCGGCCGTCCCACTGAGCTGATCCCCTGGTCCTGCATGGAGCACCATGAAGCTCAACCTTTAATCTCCTAAACGATCCTGGACCTAAGAGGATCAATACTCATTTTCAGGGAGCAGCATGATCCCTTAATGTAGTGCAGGATGGCTGCTTATCCCTCACTCTCCCCCCCGCCGCCAATCCTCTGTTTCAACTCCCCATAGGAAGAGCAGGAGTCAGCCTTTCATTTTATGGCCCACTTTAGTTAAGACAATATCTCAGTTTTATCGCTGAGATCATTATTCAGGTGAATAGCACCTGTATGTTGTCTTCGGGGGGCCTTTATGATAAAACCTCTTTATTAGCTGAGGTATAAGCTTTAGGGTGAGGTGGGTGTTTTTATCAAATCAGATTAATGCCTTGTAATGGACCTCTGACCCAGCTTTCATCCAAATTATGGAGAGGTCACTGAGAAGTGTGCATGTATCAAACAACTTAAGCCGCCCTGTGTATTTCACATTTACCAGTGCATGAATTTCCTTCAGTACAAAATACACATTCATTTGCCAGAGAAAATAAATCACAATTTTAAACTCAGTTGCTTTAAAACACATCAGAGATGTTTTCAGACTATTTCGTATAAGCCGTGCTCGTGTAATTGTTCTTCTTTTTCTTCCGCAGACCCTGAAAAATGACTTCATGCTAATGGTGGCGTGATCCAAGGAAAATGGGAAAGATTGGACTTTTCCATTGGATAACAAGCATCCCGTTTTTCCAGGCTCGGTGTGCAGGGAACGTTGCTATAACCGCATGGTTAGCTGAGCGTCTCATCATTGATCTCTGCTGATGCAGACTGTTTCTGGGGCCTTTTTCATCAGGGAAGGCAAAGAGAAGCTGTGGAGCCCTCCTCTAATGGCAGAAGAGGCCACCTGGAGCAAGTTTGGAGGTGGTGTTTATGCTAAAGCTATTACTCTCTGTCTGGGCAGCCTGCCCTGAGACTGGACTGCTCTGCTGCTACTGAATTATTCACCACACAGATCTGCCACTCTACGTATACAAGCTGTCACATGTAGCTGAATGATAAGCTGATCGTCCCGCAATGAGGAGCTTGTTACCTGGAGTGTGAAAATGCTTTACAGGCAGATTGATATCAAAGTAACATGCTTGTGACATAGAAAAATGTTTGTGGTTAAATTATGAAATCTTGGAGGTGCATTCCAAATATATCATAGAAAGACAGAAGTCAAAGTGGTAACTTCTGCTTGCTCCTTAAATCACTTTCAGTGATTACACAATGTCCCGGCCCCATAAAACAGTCTTTCTTGACAATACAGGACACCCTACTTGAGGAAAAACTGGGTTACAGTCTGGCTGCCACAATAGATCGAACGATGACAACATCTCACATACCAGAGGTCCAGGCAACAGAAACCTTATAGTCATCTGCTTCAAGAATAGCCACAGCCTTGCAGCAACTGCTGCTCCTCTGACCTATAATTGCAAGTCATGGGACCTGAAGCATTATTTCATTCTGCGCTGAGTTTATAAACTTCTTCATCTCTCTTGTCACCACATCTTTCCAGAAGAATTCACCTCAAACTTGTGATCGCACATTTTCTCTTTCCGATTCACACAGAGCTCTCTGTGATAAGTAGAGTAGGTGTGTGTGTGTGTGTGTGTGTGTGTGTGTGTGTGTGTGTGTGTGTGTGTGTGTAGCTGAGGTTGAGGTCTGATTGGACACAGTCTGAACCTGCTGATTGTGCTGGCATGTCTGCGTCCTCTTCATCACGGCTGCAGTGAGCTCGGCTCAGGAGAACAGCAGGGTCTTTCTTTAGGTGGAGGATTGAATCAGTGATGACAGTCCCATGACCTCTTCCTCTGTGTAACACACACACACACTGTCTGCTGTGCTGCTGTCCTACTGTGCTACACACACCCACACACAGGAGCACACACACACACACACACACACACACACAACATGTAAACAACAGGTCTGTAGGTCAAAGTTGCAAAATATCATATTTGAAGGGGTTTATCATATTGTGATGTGCACTGACCACGTTGAAGAAGAAGAATTTCCAACCAATTGTGTTTAAGAGGGAAAGAATATTTTAACCATCCCTAAAAACATACTTTCACTAATCGACTTACTTTATTGTTTTGTTTTGGTATTACTTATGTTTCTTTCATCCTTTCCTTTTTCCAATAGTTTTAATAAAGTTCTATTGCTTCACCTTCTGTCTGATTTAATAATTTGTATTGTATCATTTAGTGTCTTTTGATTTTAAATGACACCGATTGATTTGCTTCTTGCTTTTAGTATTTTGTTTTCTTGTTTTTACGTCGTCTTTGTGACGCACTAGTGCTATTTTTATTTATTTATATAAATCTATACAAACCCGGTTTTTATTTCTACATATGTTTATCTTTTATTTCATTTTAGTCTTACTTGATTTTTATATTACTATGTTTATACCTGCTTTTGCTATTTCACCTCTTTCTCGGGAGCTCTGTGACATTTGAATTTCCCTACGGGGATTAATAAAGTACTTCTTCTGATTATCATCATCATTATTATAATTATTAGTATTGTGGTGATTATTATTAATATTTTCAAAATGACATTCCCCACATTGTGATCAGGTAAATAAACAGAATCAAGTGAAGCTGGTAGTTTGATGTGTTGTTAACAATAACCAGCTAAAACATATGCACCTTTAATTATTACATGGAGAATAAAACATGTTCTGGTGGAACAAACACAGGACACGTTGCTAACAGGCTGATCAGGTACAGCAGCAACACGCAGCCATCATCCCTCTCACTTCCAGGATCCAGGATGAGCGCTGCTGGCAGCCGCGTGGGTCGGGGAGGTGCGGGAAGGTGATGTCGTAAAGCGGAGTGTCGTAAACCAGGTGCGGAGAAGGGGAGGTGAAGGGGGAGGGAGGCAGGGAGGTAGAGAGAAGAGGGGGGGGGGGAGAGGGGTGAGAGAGGAGGTGACTCTCCGGCAGCATTTAGACACAACGAAAGGATCATGGCGGATGGCCCCAGGTGTAAGCGCAGAAAGCAGGCGAACCCGAGGAGGAACAGCGGTGAGTACCAAAAAAAAAAAAAAAAAAAAAAAACTACTTCCACGAAGGAGCCGCTGTCCCCGGGACGCGGTCCCTGGGACCACCGGTGAATTTCAGCGAAAAGTTTGGCCGCGGGAGAGTCGAGTTTCCAGTCGCAGAAAGTGCTGTGGAAGTAGTGAGCGCCTGTGCGGTGCACCGTTATACCTGCTGTCGCGTCTCTCCCTCCGCCTAGCGGTCCTCTGCACCGGGGACCGTTATACGCACCTCACCCCTCTATCCCCGGACCTGCTTCTGCCTCCACTTCATCTTTATTCACCCTCACACACTTTAAACCTCTTTATCCAGCCCGCTTCCATTGATTTACTCACATTATGTCCACTTTTTGTGGTTTCAAGCCCACCACCGAACTCGGACCTGTTTCGTGGGGGAAACGAGGCTCCCTGGTTGTTGTTGCGGACCTCGACGGACTGGTTGTTTGGAACACTTTGACTCGGACCAACATTAGATGTTATTGTGCTTTAGTCAGACGAGGTGGTGGGGATCATCGGTGTGGTTTTTGGAGGAGATGTTAAACTATTGTTCGGCTTCTTGCTTGTGCTCAGTGGCAGCAGGTAGCGACGGGACACTGTTGCTGAGCGCCGTCTAAACCTGTTTTCCTGTTTTAATTCTCGGCTTCGTGTTCGTTTCACGCGGACGACGACATTGTCACGGTGTTTTGAGGCGGAGGGCAGATACGAGTTGTTGTGTTGATCGCGTCCGGCGCGACTCCCCTCGTCGTCGCCCTCGTAAACTTATTGTGACAGTGTTCCGGCTCCGTGTCGCTGCACGGTGTCCGGGGTTGAGCGGCTGAACCTCGGGGTGTGTGTGTGTGTGTGTCGGTGAGGTGTCGGTGGGGAGCTCAGCAGAAACATGGATGTGCTCGCGGAGGTTCCGGGGGAACGAGGGGCATCTCACGCGCTGTTTGTGTGAGCAGGGCGAGCGCGTGCAGCCCATATAAGGACAGCGGATCCTCTCCTGTCGCGCGCTGGGAATCCTGATTTCTCGCTGGACCGAGGTCGCGATCGAACCTCAAACACTCACCTTTTCTTTTCTTTTTTTTTTTTCTTATTATTTGTATTTCATTGTACCATCCATCTTAACTTAAGCAGTAGAATTGTTTTTACATTGTCTTTGAAGCGTTTTAATTATTTGTTATATTCGGGGTTTCACGCACCTTATTTTGCCGTGAAAATATTGTTTACGTGGTTCCAAAGCCAGTAAGATTATATCTTCTGCTCCGGATACTTTTTTTTCCACATTCCTCTTGTTTGAAAACGCTCACTTGGCTTGAGGACTTTGATGTTCAAATGACTTTTAAGAGTTGTTGGTACCGCATTTTCTTGAATTTAACCTATTTTTTAAATTAATTATAGGCGAATTTATTATTTATTATTATATCGAAGAACTGAGCCTGCCCTGACAAAATGCGCTGTCCATCAAACTCAGCCACGCACGTGTGTTTGTGCCTCCCCGTGTTGCTTTAAGGAACTGGGGCAATGCTGGGAATTCGTTGTTATTCTGTTGAAAAAAACTATACTGTAGAATTAAAAAAGGGAAGGAGCGGATCGTTTCCCTAGTGCTAAAAACAGTAAGATCCGTGGGAGGCACAATGCGACCAAATGTGTCTTCTGGTTGAGATTTAAGTGTCATGTGAATTTTCTGTGAGTGATTTGAAGAGTGACATGTTATTTTCCTTTCTTTTTTTGATGGGTTGCAATCAATGATTTCGTTTCTGTCATTCTGTGCGTTTTCGTCCCTGGAGTGCGTGTGCGCTGCTTCACATGCACAAGGTGTGGACACACCTCAGCTAACGGTCCTGCTGTCAAGGTGTGACTGTTTCTCTGCCTTGTTGGAAAAAAAGAAGTCTTGTTTACTAATCTGGAAGCTCATCAGGATGTCTACTTTAAAAATGTAGATTTTTTTTCCCCTCTTCAACTTAACAGACTTTTACTAAACTTTTGTCACAAATGACTCGCCCCTATTGATATTCAAAGTCACATCTGTAACTAAACAGATGTTTTCCCTTTTCACTTAAGCTCCATTTGCTTCTAAGGGCAGTGAAGTTGTGCTTTGAAGTCCTGAGTCTGACAAAGCAGCTGATCTTTCATGTAAATCAACTTCTGCATGTTTTGAGAGCTCCTCTCTAACATTAAATTGAAGGGCTGGTGTTGCATGTCCTCACAGCCTTGGTTTTTGTCACAAATCACTCACTACTTGTAAATGGTGAAAAAAAACTTTACCTAGCCAGGGTTAGGGCTCTGTATAATTTATGGAGCCCTCAGGTTGTGTCCAGCCTGTTATGGCCAGTGGCTTCGCCATGTCCCGGGCTCGCAGGGGGAGCTGACATCAAGGTGAGCTCCATTCCCCGCTGTAAACAGAGAGGTGCTAACAGCCCGCAGGATGACAGGTGTTTGCAATCGGTGTGATACTAAGGCTTCCTTTGACGCTTCTACCCAGTCAGCTCCCCTTAGGAATAGCAGCCGTTCCTTGCAACGGTAATTTAACACAGCAATTTGGGAATAGAGGAATGCACCCGGTATTAACATTCTTTGCAAAAATAAACAAGACTGTCCTGGGACAGCTTTGTACCCGAGCTCTGGAGCTGGAGTCAGTGTTTTCCGGTCAGTGTTAGGAGACACTTTTGAAACAAGCGCTCATACAGGCAGCAAGGATTTCACAAAATGTCATTTTTCTCATCAACATAATCTGACTTTTCTCTTTTCTTTCTCCCTCCATACCCCCCTTCTCTGTCTCTATTTCATATTCACAGCTGCAGCTTAATGAATCATGCATCAAATAAGGAAAATTAGGTTGTGGGCTTGGCACTTGGCAACAACTCATGTAATGTTAAAGGGCATGTTTATTGGCCTGGTAAAACTATACTATTCTAAACTTAGTGCCCCTGGTCTCACTCACCCTGTCTAGAAACTACAAAATATGACCACATGTGGTAAGAGTAAACTAATAATGTTGGGATAGCTACAGTTTGTTTGGTGGAACAAGCCATGTTTTTAGTTACAGGAGGAGGTGGGAATTGTCTCGGCTGGTCCACATGCCACTTCAGTTCTTTAAAAGACATCTGTTTACATTTAAAAGGTCCTCCCCCTGTTGTGTGAAGAGTTTAGCAGAGGAGGAAATTTTTCATTTATCTCACTGCTTTTCACAAACTTCCTCAGCAGCTTCATTTGAAAGTGCCAAGTAAGAAGAAAATCCCCCCGCCTCCGCTCTCTCTCTCTTTCTCTCTCTCTCTCTTTCCTCCATCAGTCTCTTCTCTCTCACTCCTCCTTCCAGAGCCAGCCCTTTATTTCGGGGGGTTAAGACACAGTAGCCAGGGGTGCCTTTGATTGCCCCCTGACCTAGGCACCCATGCGTGCTGAGAGTATGACTTCACTTTCCCCCCCTGTGCCATTGTGAGGCTTCCAGCATGTCCAATTGTGTTTGTGTTTAAGCCTGTTCAATAAAAGGGGAAGAGAGGAGCTGGGGAGAGGGGGGTGTAGCTTTTTCTCCGCTCCCTTCTTCTCTCCACCCATTCCTCTCTGACCCCTGAAATGTTCCTCCATGTTCCCTGTGGAGTCGGAAAGGGGGAGGGATGGAGGGAGTTGGTGCGAAGTGGCTGAGGTGACTGAAGAATTTTACAACAGGTGACAACTGTGGGACTGGTGCTGGTGGATGAAAGCCTGACACACATGGCAGCTATCTCACAGACCTGTATGGACCTAAGGGTCAGAGAAGGTGTATGGTATGCTGCAGACATACATCAGCCAAAATAGCCCATAAAGAATTTTAGACGCTGTACAGGTGAAGTTTACAACCTTTGTTTTTATCACTCGCGTGGAAAAAAGTTCTGCACTCGGCTGAGCCTCATCCCACCACATGTCCATGGGGGTGGGAAACAACCTGTCCTCATCTGACCATCAAAATTATGTGATGTACACCCACACTCCCACCTCTGTTAAGGCAGCTTAATGATTAGCTGCTCCCATGGAGGCTGAGAGCATTAGCCTATAAAAAGGTAAAGAAGGGGTTTTAAACCCAGAGTCAGTTTCAGTAACCCCCTTAACTGCGCTTGGATGTGCTTTATTGGGGTTTGTGTGGCTGAATGCTTAAATGAACCATTGTGTGTTCAGGCTTTAGTGAGAAAGCCTGAGGAGAAAGAGCCTAGTTACCTTTGCAGTTTGCCTGCTCTACCTCATACACTTTCAGTGGCAGAAGAAAAGGCCCATTCAGCGGGCCCGGCATGGGGAGGGAGAGCCCTTTTCACACTCGGCTTGTGGGAAACTTCTCCTCCATACTGTGCATGCCATTTGCATATGACCCATTCTTTTCCCAAAGGTCCTTGCGAGGGAGGAATCCGTGGAACGTTCGCAGAATTCATCAAATCCCTCTCTCACGCGGCCCTCGGGCTCTCAAGAGCCTGCGTCGCAGCACTCTGTGTGACATTTTTGTCTTAGAAATGTAGCTTACATCTGCGTCACGCTCGCTCGCCACAACGTTAATACTGATGCATCCCCGTGGCATTTCTGTCCCGTGTATTTTAAAGTGGCAATGTGCGCTATACCCAGCGTGCTGTTTTTAATGTCAGGCTGAGGGCTTAATTTGGCACAGCAGGCAGGAGTTTCCCTGAATCCCCAGCTTGGGCCATGAGGGGTCCATCTGCATGACAGGACAATGTGATTGGGTGTGCGTGCCTGGAGGCTTCCCCAGCCAATGATGACGCAGCCATCCATAGATCGCCGACACTGTCTCTGAATGGACAGACATATCTGGAGTGGCTGGGTTTGTGGGGTGAATAAAAGGGTGTGGGGGGGGGGGGGGGGGGGGGGGGGGGGGGGGGTGACCCGGGGATGAGGCGGTGGGAGCTTGTAGCGATGTGTCAGCTCAGTGAACTGAACAAAAACCAAACCGTTGCTCTGCAGCAAAACGTGGCCCCCCCGGAGTAGCAGCCCGCGCCGCTTCTTGTCTGCACGAGAGATCGTTTTGCTACTGAAGTAACTAGAGCCGCTGGCGTCATGTGACACAACGCGCTTGTTTTTCCTGAGTGAGTTGTGTTTGTATGACGGCCTTGAACTTAAACACTGATACTGAAACAGACAATGGTGTAGGCAGGTATCTGTTGAGGAGAGTGTAGGGAGGAGAGCTCAGTTGAGTGTGTCGTGTAAACTAACTGAGCAGAAAAGCCTCCTCTGCCCTCCACTACTGACTCCAAAGCACTGAGTCATGGGCAGACAGGTGCTTTTGCAAGATGACATCAACCTTATGAACTCGCCTCCTTTTCTTTTCTTTTCTTTTCTTCTCTTCTTGCTCTCCCTACAGGTGTGGGGGTGAGATATAATATTCTCTAGTAGTGTGTATACTAGAGGGAGAAATTACCTCTAAATTGCCGCCCTGGTGCAGGTAAATGTTGTGTTCACTGTGCCCAGCGCTGTCTGTTGATGTGTGTTTTTAATCATGTATTTGGTGGCTGCTCTTCAGGCCCACAGTGAGTCCCTTTGGGTCTGTCTCCCCCCTCCTTACTCCCCCATCATCACCACTGCCTCCTCTTCTCTCCCTTCCCGCCCATCTATCCCCTCCCCTCCTCTTCTCAGTGGAGCAGTTAATGAAAAAGACTGGACTGACAGAATAAGCAGAAGGCGGGCCCAGTGAGGGGCTTGTGTTTGTGGCAAAAACTCAGACTACTGCTGTAGCGTCTCCTCAGACCACCTGACTGTCAGTTAGTCATCCTTTTATTTTGTCGTCTTCTTATTTGACATGCTGTAAATGTTGTAGGTCTAGTACCTTTTCAACGTGCTTGAACTTATTATAGTCCCACAGTGTTTCTGTCTACAGGGATGAAATTAGATGACATCAGATGAGGAGTAATCCGCTGCCATGTATTGTGCTTTGAACACAGCCGAGTGGCTGGCTTTTTGCCAGACCGTTATGATGATCATATTGATTTTCCTCTCCATAGCACACAGAACTGATAATGGCCCTCCTGAGGGGGCATGCATTCATATTCACACACTGATTCCAGCCGTCCCGAGGGCCACGGTGACTAACAAATCGAGTGGCCCTCCGTCCCCAAAGCATGTGGGTTGAGCTAGCTAAGCTAGGCTAGCCCTGTGACAGCTCCTGCAAAAAAAAAAAAAAACCTTAGTCACCCTGTTTGTTAGTCCAAAAGAAGGCCGGCCGCTATGCTGAATGTCATCATGGATAAACATCCACACTGGATTAATGAGAGGAGAATGGCCAGGCTGAAAACAGAGGGAGGGCAGAAGAGGGGGGGGCATGGAGCATCCACATCGCCCCATTTAACCCATAGACATTATTTTAACCCAAGGGGGAAACCAAGCTCAGACACATTCATTGTATGTTACAGAAGAAGGTGCTACATTATGTCCTTTGGACAGAAAATTACAAACATTTATGTGTAACCTGGATTGAACTGATCATGCATCTTTACAACAGTACACAGATCAAAATATAGGGATAAGGTGTTTTTCTTTCTGTTCTGAGGGTAATTTTAGTATAGGAATGTGCTGTGTTTCCTAACCATGTTAGTGTTTTGTTTTATTCTGTTAAGTCTGAAATCATGTGGTTTGATCAAGTTCCTCCCTAAAGAGACTCAACATGCCTGGCCACTGTTTGAGAAATACCTGTCAGTGAATGAACACTTTATTACACATAGTTAGTGTCACATTAAACCTTTTAGATTTGATGGTCTTTACAATAGAGTTATGGGTTGGGATTGTATTCTTGCTCTTTGTGACCAACCTATAGATTTATGCCCTGTCCACATTAATACAGATATTTTGTAAAACAAATGATTTTCTCTACATCTGGGCCTGTCATCGCTGAAACAAAGATTTTACGAAAGCTTTTTTCGAACGCTTCAGTTTCGGTGTATCTATGTGTAAATGTAAAACAGAGCATTTGGGAAACAGTGACATCACAGCTATACTTCACCCATGCTTACTGAAGCTTAGAGTTTATCACAGCGCTTTGAGCCGTGTGCCAGAAAAGTCTTGGATAAGTTGACAAAACAGAGACAAAAGTAAAGATATAAAGATAAAAATATATATGTAAAAAAAAACTGAGCTGCTATTGTTTTGTTTTTGAACCACCAAAGAAGAATAAGCTCACTGAGCATGCTCACAACTTTATTATTATTTGGTATTTGAAGGATAATTGATGGAAACTTTATCGCAACGTACTGGCCCGGCATGCTTGTTTGAGCATTTGTAGTAATTTTTTCATTCTTTTAAGGACGGAGATATTTTGTAAAACAAAGGTCTTGTTTTTATATAAAAAATATATACCCCAAACTATATAGCCCTAAACCACCACAGGAAAAGAGCCTCTAGAACAAAGTACATTGTGCAGTTTTTTTTCACTCGTGGTCTCTGTCACTCTGAGAACTGGAATCAAGCCAATGACTTTTGACCGGTCTCAGCCCACCTGTCCTGGCTCAGCTCCACTGCAGCCAATGTTCAGGTGTTTACAGTTAAAACATACAGGGCCTCCCCAAGCATGTTCCGTTAATTAGTGTGTGTGTGTGTGTGTGTGTGTGTGTGTGTGTGTGTGTGTGTGTGTGTGTGTGTGTGTGTGTGTGTGTGTGTTTGTGTGTGTGTGTGTGAAATGTGTGTGTAATGTGCGTGGTGTGTAGCGAAGAGAAAGGAGTAGATACCCTCGGATCTCCATAACCAGGCGATCATACATCTGTCTTCTTACTCATGCTGACAGGATCCCCTACCCCCCTCTCTTGTAACACTGGTGCCTGGAGCTTTGGCCCCGCAACTCAATGAAGCGTGCCCTTTAATTGATCATGTTCGAATTGAACAACATCATTAATTAGCACTTGCTCATCACTTGTTTGTTTGTTTGTTTTGTCCTACTGCTCCCATCAAAACGCCCATCATTAGCTATGTGACGTGTCAGCTCGCATGCCAGTGCTCTTACACCATCGACGATCTTTCTCATAAAGCGCCTCGCTCTTCGGCCCCTTCCAGAGTCCCATGTATTCTTTCCTCTCTGCTCTTGTCTTTCTCTCTCTCATTCCTCTCTCTGGCAGCTGCTTTGGCTCTGATTCTCCAACACCAGCAGGTGCTGTAGGCATGCAGAAACTCGGCTATACAGCACTCATAAATAACACCTGACAAAAGTATGAGAGAGCCAGAAGTACAGGCAGAGTGAGCCAGGGAGGCAGAGATTGAACGTTTCCTCTGGCAGAAGAACAGGGTGTGGCTCACGGTCAAAGGCTGGCCTTCTCAAGAAGGACATGTTCAGAATAGAAAGAGAAAATGTGAGTGCTGAGAAAAGAGGGGGAATTTCAGTTTCTTCTTTTTTGAAGGTGAATGTCTCTTTTTCTTCTAAAGTCGGCGTGCTTTCCTCAATGCCAACTTTCAATAAACCCCTTTCATGCAAATTTCTGGTAAATGGATCTTTTTAAACACAAGGCCAGCACTAAGTGACTGGTTAAGGAGGAACTTGAAGTTGAAGGAAGGGAGTGTTATCTTCTTTGTAATTAGGATGTAAGAGCTTGGAACAATGTTAATCGAGCTCTAAAAGCAAATGAAGAGGTCAGGAGAGAATTTATATGCACACTTTTATAATCATCATCAGTAATGAACCAGCACTCGGAATAAATGAACCCATAAATCAAGGATTATTAATGAACACAGCTCAAAATAAAACCCATGCTGTCTCTTTGTCATTTTATGGTTGTCAAATCCACTAGTGGCAGGCGCACATCCTGTCTCATCAGAAGCTATCGATCAGCTACTCTGGGCGAAGGTTAGTTTGTCATTTTCTCTTGCCTCACCGGGAACAAAACCAGGAAGTGTGTGAGAGATTACGGCCCAGGATGCAACCTGAAAGCCCCTTTATCTCTGTGAAAACAAGAGGCTTCCTGCGGCCCTGCTCCCATCCAGGCCACCCCCACCTCCTCGTTCACCCGCCCCGGCCCCCCAGCACCTGTGGCAGCCTATTTAAGGCTCCTCATCAGGGGCTACAGAGACCACAAACCGGGGAAGAAAACATGAAAGCCTGGAGAAAAAATCGTTGCAAAGATGCAGTCCCAACTGTTTCACACAGCACAAAGTGCAAAGAAATATAGCGTTCCTTTTCAGACACATTCAGAAAGCGTTTGCCCAGGTTGAGCCCAAGAATGAATGGTCCCTTTTTTGTGCTATGCACCTCACTATCCAGCACAGAATTGGAAATAGGGTCAAGGAACACTGTTTAGCTGCTTTCAGACATGCAATCAACACTGAAAGGGACTGCATGTGAGAACACAAATGTAGGGGGAGAGGCTCTGGACACATTCTGAGTTTCTCCTGCAGTAGGAGATCTTCCGGCGTATTAACTTTAAGTGATTGGGCATGTTGAGTACATTTTCTAACACGTGACGCACAAAAAACTGAAAAAAAAAAAAAGAATAAAAAGTGGTGCCACACACATAGAGGACAAAGAGAAAGATGTCAAGAAAGCTGTGGGTGTCAATGTGCTTTAAACAAAAGTTTGTGGTATCAGCAGAAGTTATATGTTATATCCAGCCTCTGCCTGCTGCGCCACCCCTCACATGAATGCTAAGGAGAGTTGTTGTGAATGCATCTGAGGAGAATCTCCTGCTGGAAAAGGAGGCGAAAGGCAAAGCAATTCTGCGTACTTTCTCTAGAGTGCCTTCTTAGTGGCTATCAATGTTTCCAGTCCCCTCTGCCTTGCCCTTAAAGTGCCCAGAGCATAGAGTGCCTGGGCACAGTATGACACACAGGCCCTTAGACAAGGCCCTGTTTGTCTTTGTTACTCATCTGAGGAACTTTTTGACTTAAATTTGACACATTTGTGTGTCTCTTTTGTTCAGCTTTAGTGAAGCAGTTATATCCTCTGAAAGATAACTCCTGTTAGTCATTTTACCTCATCTATTTCTGATGTATAATTGTATATTAAAGCTTGTTGGTCACAGAATGCTGCATTGTTAATCAAAACCTCCGTCTTAGAAACCCCTCGATGCTCTTTTGAGTTGCTGCTACAGCTGGCAAGGGTGGTTTGTCTTGACAGTGGTCTGCGTTGAATTTCAATGACCCCCACCCCCCACCCTATCCACCCGGTCTTATTATGCCATCACTGCTAACTGGCCCCTATTCACTGCAGTGTCCTGACTTCCCAGAGGGACCTAGATAAACAAGGGCTATTCAGTCACTGAAAAGCTCGCCCCACCTCCACCCCTGCCAGCCCTGGGCTGTCCTTGTTTTGGTGCCAGGCTGCAGCGCGTCTCGCGCGCCACCAATGCCAGCAGCAGCGGGCACCGTGCCATCAATTCTTCAGCGACACACAGCACACTTTTAGAGGGATTAAACTCAGACTTAACTCTGATAACTGATAAATGGCCTCTGTGAACGCAAAGCATGAATGAGGAGGAAGGCTGATTTGGTGCAAGGAAGCAGTGGATACGTGTCTTTCTGTGTGGGTGTGAATGTTTTCTGCTTTACTTTACTTTTTACTTTAAATGTACTGTGTGTTTGAGAGAGAGGGAGCAGTTATCTGTAGGTGTGGTGTGGTGTGATGTTGTAGGCCGAGCTGACTTCCTGTTGTTACAGTCCATCAGGGAGATCAGGGGTGGGGGATGCTCCCATGAGATTACCGCATGAGAGTCACATGGCCTGGCTGCAATGCATTGAAAGACCATGTTATTTGTGTTTCTGTGTGGCTCAGTGTGTTAAGTGTAGTTAGTGAGTGCATTCCTGACCTCCACCTGAAATCTGACCTGACTATGAACTGTCTCTGAAATTTTTTTTCTGTTTTTTAATTTTCTGTGCCTCCCTCCATCCTTCCTTCCTTCTAATCAACCTCAGAAAAAAAAACCACCTCTCCACAGGGTGCCTCTCATTCTCTCCTTCTCTCCTGACCAGATGTTTAAAAGCTGTTTGTTTGTTTACCCAATGGAAGTCACGTTGATTGATGGCTACCATAAAACTGCCTGCACACTGATGACACATGCCTCAGTATTAGAGTAAAATAATTTGCAAGTGAGAATTCTACAAATGGACCAGTTTAATTCCATCACTAGTTGACCACAGCTGGTATAGTTAAAAGGATTTCAGTTGTCACTGTGCTCCTTGAGACTGAGGACCATTGATAGGCAGAAGGGACATAGTCCTGTAGGATGTTATAGCCCTCCTGTCCTGGATAGCTCCATCACTACCCGGCCGGCCAGCTAATTTAAAGCAGTGCCCTTCTAATCGAATGGCTGTCTGATAAATCTATTGAATCAGGACAGATGTCCGCCGGGGTGTGGAAGTGACACAGCGTCTAGACGGGCTGAGAGGTGAGGAGACGACTCCAACGTGAGTCAGATCCAAAGGAATCTCACCTTCTTAGCTCTCCTTCACTCCGGCCAGTCCAGTCCGCTGACATGGAGCAGCATTTTTAACCAAATCTGTTCCTCCAGAGTGTCCTGCAAGCACACTCCAGGAGGATAGGGAGGATTTCTCAGGGCATTGTAGATTATTACAGACACACGCAGACAATGATTCTGAGGTACACTCAGAAACAACATTAGAGTTGATTGAAAAATGCATTATGGTAACAAGCAAGCAGGTTTACATTTGGGTCACCTTTCATCTTGCAATCCTCTTTGGAATGAACAGAAGCCTAGGCTGGAATCCCATATAATAATTGTATTGCCCTTTGACAGATAACATTGATGTAAAGCTGTTTATTGTTTATGATGAGTCGTTTGAATCCCAGCATGCTCTTCCCCTTGTCCTTGGGGAGCTTATCCCTCAGGCAGGGCTGACTGTGTTTTTATTAAAACCCAGGTTTAAATGGACCAGGTCCTCTGATCGACAAGCAGATTAACCAACTAATAAAACATACATCATGATATATAGAGAGGCCCCCTCTGAGACTCTGGCTATTAATATACAAAAATGGAGGATTACTGTCTGCTTGCCTCCATGGTCATGGAGAGGGGATTAGGGTGCTGGTCCAGACAGATTGGATTTAATGTGTGTGTAAAACTAAATTACAAAGCCCCTGTGTATGTAGACCGATCTCTGTTCTTTGGCTGGGACGTCATCACATACTGTTGTGTAAGTGGATCTGTCATGTCCATTAAAGTTGTGGGTCAGGTCCAACTTGTTAAGAGACAGAAACATTTTGTTTTTTATATTTATTATTTTATCCTCAGTTATTTACGCATCAAATCATCTCATTACTCATCTGTAATTCTACATTATACACCTTATTTTCTGTATCATGTGTCGCTCGATCAAATTCATTTAATTGCCTCTTTTTCACAGTTGTGTCCTTCCCTGATATTTTGTATGTTTTGATGACTCAACAAAATAGAGAGTTACTCTTTAGCCCCTGTTCCACTGATCAAAGGTAGTACCTGAACCTGTACCAGAACTGTACCTGTCCTTGTATGTGGCAAGACTTGTTTGTCCTAAAACGTTGCACATTAATGTCCCTGTACCTGTGTGTCCCTTCATGGTTAAAGGTGCCATTAACTCTTGTAAATCAGTGAGAGTGGTTATGGGTAAAGATTCAGTGACATTAAAGGCTGAAAGAGATCATTCATGACTAAAATAAAACAGGAGAAGTCCGGCAAAGATTTTCACAAACTAACACACACACACACACACACACACACACACACACACCTAACTCTCTTAACTTGCAATCAACAATTTCATAGTTTACAGCATGGTCGACACTGAAAAATTAGTCCCAGTCTGGCATACATATTGTTCACTCCAGTAAGTAATATGACTCCATTTCAGTTTGACACACTGTTGAATTGACAAATTACAAGATAAAGCACGAAAATATTGTTCCTTCAAAAGCATGGTATATTCATATTTTGACATGGACCATCAGATTATCTCATTTTGCAGTAATAAGTCTTTACCTCAGAACTGGGGAGCTGAGGAGTCAAAACCTACGTGTGTTGTAAAAGTAAAGATAAACTTTATGAGACTTGAAAACATTTGTTTAAAGTCTCATCTTCGTTTCCCTGAATCCCTAGTCCATTTCACAAATGTAGCTCTAAGGGAATCCATGATGAACACAGGGAAAGAGCATAGGTACTATTGAAAATGGGATACAAGTGATTATTGACTGTGACTATAATCATTAAAAAGTAAAAACATGTAGCACCCTATCCCACAGATGTCCTCGAGATAGCAGTGGGTGTATGTCCTTTACCTGTTTTAACATGCGGCCCACACAAGAAACACACGTACACACACACCCTAGGCTGTTTATCCCCAAGGGCGCCAAGCTAAAGGAGAGAGAGCCCCTTAATCATGTTCCTGTCCCACATCCTCGTTATCAGCCACGATTAATGAGCTCTCCATTAATGAAAAAAAAAAACAGGAGGTGCCAGCCCCTCCTGTAGGAGAGAGAGGGGGTGAGGATGTGTGTGTGAGAGACAGAGAGAGAGAGAGAGGGCCTGATAGTAAATGCTCCCCAGGTGCAATGACATCACCCTCTAAGGTAGATATGATGGCTGTCACAGCTTGCTTTTGTTAGGGGTGACAGGGTTTGTGTGTTTGTTTAAAGTGTGTGAACGTGCTCTTCTGTGTGTTTGTGTGTGTATGCGGCCTCACATTCAATATTATGTTTTGATTGTTGAAACTCAACCTCTTGGGTCTAATCCATTTTGCCTTTGTATATCTGTCTTCGCTTTTTGTCTACGGCGTGAGGAGGGCAGGAGTAAGGGAGGGAGGCAAGGGATAAGGAGCGCTTGATGAGACAGTAAAGGAGGAGAAGAAGGAGGAGGGGGGAGAGGGCGGCAGGTGCAACGGACACCCGGCACAATCACCGGCGCTCGGCAAAAACAGCGACAGGAAATCAAGGTTGTCTTGGCAACCTGGCACTATCGATTAAGCTTGGCTGTCTCCGGGCTCACATCAGAGTCCCAGTGGAGATGGTGCTGCGTTGGGTTTCAGGATAGAAAGAGGGGGAGGAGTTGATGGTGGACAAAGAGGGGAGGAAAAGAAGTAGCAGGTGAGGAGAGGAGGGTTGGACGATGATGAGTACAGGTGATTGCATCTCGCTCAGAAGCGTCTCGCTCACATTGTGGCTCCGCTCTGTTTTTCCTGACCTGGCCTTACGCCTCGATGTTGCTCTGAATCTCATCTAGATTAACAAATCCAGAATACCTCTCATCACTAAGTCATTTCCATTGTTGAGGCCTTCTCAGAAACATTTAACACGCCTGTGTCCCTTCATCTCCTCCTGCCTCGTTTGTACACTCTCCCGTGTCTGCCTCTATATATGGGTCTATGCGAGCTCAGTTCTCTCTGTGTTTCCAGGCCATTAGTTCACATTGTGCAGTTTGATTTAAGGACCCTGTGGCACACATGAGGAGTTTACTTTTCCATCTCCACAGGGCAAGCATGTTACTGTGCAAACCCTCCACTTGCTCACAGTGATTTCACCAGCATCGTATACTGAGGTGGTGATGTTGCATAAGCCCTGTGCAGAGGTGATCGATACACAGTATAGACTTGTACAGAAGAGTATTTTTGGACGATACCGCACTCAGTTGTTGTATTTTAGTGAAGCTGTTTCCTTCGCTGTCTTTCTTTCGCGCTCCTGACAGAAGGTGAAATCACCCAAATCCCAAGCAGATGTGTCCTCTCTCTGTCTCTCTCCCACTCTTTCTGTGTCTCCCCCCTGTCTCTCTCCAGACCCTTTCACACTGGACGAAAACACCCACTCACATCTGGCTTTTGTCTTCAGTGTGAAAGGGTACAATTGGCTTTCATTCCCGGGTCATGACTGTAGTAGGCAGTAGGTATTTATCAGCCCCAGTTGGCAGTGATAAACGTGACACCCAGGTGGACATGCTCACTTTCATCCCTTCTCCGCACTATTGCGTCTTTCACACAAACATTCTAAACCTTAGCTGCCCATTTACCGACAGACTCCCACACTTACAGGTGCACCAAACTTTGGATTTAAACATGAAGGATCCATTTTACTAGTCTGCACAACAGCTAGCAGCTCACTATAAAATAAAAACTACCAATCCTCTATTTATCATTATTTACCTTTTTTCTTTTATTTTACTTTTCATGTCAAAACTGTCCCGTCATCCAAAAGAATTGTATTTTTCCACCTTCTGTACTTGTTAGATTGCTGATTTACCGCCATCTTCTCTATGGAGAGACAACAGTACAGAACTTGTCCTGTTTCCATCCCTCCCTCTCACTTCCTCCTGCCCCCCATGGTCAGTTAAATACAGAGCAGTCCTCTGTCCTGCCATCATGTGAGTTTTACAGCCTATTTAACCCATGGTCTTCTGGTGAGCCAGGCTCGACATTGTTCCGCACAGTGTGTCATTTGGTGTGCTCAGCATCTCATTTGTGCTCTGCTCTGTCCCTTAAATTAATAGTTTTGGTGAATAAATGCTTTTTTGGCTTCTTCTTCTTCTGGCTGACTGTGTGATGAGAATATCAACACCATCATGTCTGTCTGCAAAATCTGAGGCTACAATCTACTGGCTGCAGGTTTCTAGTCCTCAAACTAAGCTAAGCTAACTGCCTGCTGGCTGTAACTTCATATGTACTGTACACACATAAGAGTAATATCAATATTCTCATCTAATTTTTGGCACAAAAGTGAAATAAACATATAGCCCAAAATGTCAAACTATACAGTCAGTATCATAACTTATCAAAGGTTGTTATTCTATATAGACTGAAAATTATTGTGACTTGTGAATTTTGGTATAATGACTAAACTCCTCAGATCTTGAATATTTAAATCATATCAACAAGGTAAACAACTCTACTGTCAATTGACACTTATTCAAATCGTAAAATTATCCCTGTCCTTGTCCTGGTTCACTAACACACAAACAAATTGTTTGACAATTGCTCCCAAAACAAATCTTTCATTATATGCAAACTTGAATACTTAAGCCCTGTAGTAACCCGTAGTATCAAAGCAATTATACATGCAGGTGAGTTAGACACTAAAGTTAGTAAAATTGAGTCTGAGTTTATACTTAAATGAATTACATCAGATGCAATGAGTGCAACACACAGTGGTTTAGAATAGAGCTGAACACAACACAACTGTATGTAGTCTAGAGTAATGCCTTACAAGACTGTACGGGCGCCCAACATCCCCCCTTCCCTCTCATCTCTCTTTATTTGGGGCTATTCTGGGCTGGACTAATGTGGCGGCGATGCTGCGTGCTGAGTGAGTCAGCGGTCATTAGGGCGTGCAGACAGCACTCCGCCGGAGGCCACAGGAGCCAGTCAGTCTAATGATGAGGCCAGTGAAGTGCCGGGGACCTGAGCGCTCAGGACGTCCTATAGCTCCATCCAATTAGCCTTTTCTGGCCCCGCCCATTGTCACCGTTACTTAGCCCGAGCAGGACAACTGAGGGCGCACACCCCATTTATCTGTGTTTCCATCTGCTAAGGCAGAGCGACAGAGTTTCTGATTGATGCAGTACTGGTGATATGATAAGTTTTTCATCTTGCATGCTTGCACTTTATTCAAACTATTTTATTTCACATTTATATGTGCATTAGCTTTTGTAAGCCAGAGCAAAGAGCCCAAAGTCTTGACCGTACGCCTGTATGTGTCAGTCACTACTATCTGTAGTAGCTGTCGTATAACTGACAGAGCGAGAGACAGGGAGAGAGAGAGAGAGGCTCAGTCACAGTACTCAGATCCAGTCATCCTCCCCTGGGAGAGGCTGACTGAACAGGAATGTAAACATGGCAGCTAAATAAACTGCTGCGTGGGGCACAGAGAGAGAGAGAGAAGACAGGGAGGACAGAGAGAGAGAGAGAGAGAGAGAGAGAGAGCTTTTTAGAGGTGACGGGATCACTCAGACAGAAGGGCAGACATTACAGGGTAGATCTTTGCAGTTTGATATGAAATACATCTGAGGGTAAATGGTCTGGATCAGGACAAATGCCATAAAGCACATTTTCTTTGACCATTAGTTGGCAGCCGCTGTAATCAAAGAATTTAACCTGGGAGGGGAGATTACATGGAGGCTCACAAGGACAGCTCAGCATTCCTCTCCCTCCCCTCCTTTTAACACCTTATCTCAACCTCTCACTCTAAAATAAGATGCACTCACACCATGTCACATGGCACCAGCCATCACCCACAGCTCCTCAAATACTCCCTGGACTTTGAAAGCTTAAAAGTGTTCACAGTGCTCTGCAGGTTTTTTGGTGTGGAAAAAGAGTAAAATGATTGTACTGCAGTGTATCTCCATCGTCTTTATGTGTTTGGTTAGCTCTTGAAAAGCTGTCTATGCTGATGGTACACAGCAAAAGATTAGTGTTGTTGTTGTTGGCCTACTGAACATATAGTCTTCTTTCCACTGGTCCCAGTTCATGCATCTTGAAAAGCACCTCTACATCTGTGGCTTGTTCAGGCGCCCTTCTGCTCCACCCCAAGTAGACATGTAATCCTTCAAGCTTGTTTTGATGTGGTGACGTGACTGTTGAGCACAGGTGCTGCCGGCTGCTGCCATGAGGTCTTTCTGGTTGCTATAACCCAGGGCAGGTGGCAGCCATTACGGCTCTGTCTGAGGTAGCAGCCTGGCACCATTGCCGTTCCCACAGTGGGTTCTGCTTTCTCATTCTACAGTGGCTACCAATGGTTTCGACAGAGTAGTTGATTAAGATGAGCTGGCCTGGCGCAGTGTCACAATCATCTATCCCTTCTCAACCTTCCCTCCAAAGTTACCAGGACTTTCACAACGGCACTGCTTTTCATCCCTCCTTCTAGGTCCCTGCTCTTCCCTGCTTTGCTTTTTTTCTTTTTTCAAGTGCCTTTCATTTTTTTCTAAGGTCGATCAAAGAGAAGAGGTCTACAGAGGTGTTTGGAACCCGACTCAGTGTCAACAAGTAGCTTTCACTGCTTTCTCAGAGTCCATACCTAGTTTGCTTGAATTTTCTGTGTAGAAAATCCCCCCAACAGCTTCTGAATTCTTTATGTTTGGTTACAGGTCATCCTCTTAGAAGTTTCAGATTTTTTATGCTACAATGAGAATTGTGAAAAAAGTTGAATCATTATCAATCTATGGCAGAGCAGATTAGATGATGCCAGGCTTCCTAATAGGAACCATTGACATTATACTTCAGAATACAAATCTATTCTAACACTTGCTAGCTCAACAGCCCATCCTGCTATTCTACCTGATGTCTTCATTATCCTCTCTCTACCATCACTACCCTCCCTTCCATCCCTGCCTTGAACGCTGGGCGCTGGGCCAGAGGTGCTAAACAGCATCTTAACCTGGTGTCTGAGCTTCGACTCATCCTTTATTCATTCCCATTAAAGGAGCATGAGAGTTGTTCTCTCCCTGTAGCTGCTGCTGTTTCCCCCTCCATTAGAAAGACAAACGGCTGCAGCGCAAGTGTACCTACCTAGTCCCCCATACATAACTAATGGGTGGGTGTGAATGAAATATGCATGCAGGGTCTCTCCTGATACACGTAAGACAGACAATATGGCGATGCAATATGAAGACACAACAGTGCAGATGTATAGGATTTGTGTTACAAAAACTCTAACAGTGAGCCCTCAACCCACTCTGTATTGAATTCAGAATCATGTCATCTGATTAGTCTACATTTGTAATTGTTTTCATGTTTATTAAATTCGTTCCCATGCTGGTTTTCAAAGTGAAAAAAACAAATCCTCATTTGAGAGAACTGGCATTCATATTGGCATATAAAAAACTGAGGAACAAAAACATAAAAGCAATACTACACACAGTCACATAGAGCACACACATACCTACAGGAGTGCCATTTAGCAGGCAATGTGCCAGAAATACTCTCCAGGATGTAAGCCTTTAGGTAGAGTACACATACACACACACAAAAACACACACAGGCCAAACAATATCAGCATCTCCCACCTTCACAACGTGGTTTCACTGTGAGGAGTCTGGTCGTGTAAAAGGAAAATAAAGGAGAGATAAAGAGCGGACAACAGACGATCGGAGGAGAGGAGTGAGATAAAGGTTAAGAATGGAGATGAAAATTGAGAAAAGTGCTACGCCAGCGACTCTGGCAGAGAGATGGACAGGAGTGAGATTTTCTGCCGGCTGGTGGGATTTTGAGGGAGTAGGGAGGGGTTGTGGTGCTGGTGTTGTGCTGGGCAGGTTGGAATATCAGCATTTCCAGTGGACTGTCTACCGCACCCTTTCTCTTTCTCTCCTAACCCTCTCAGCATTGCATAGGCTACATCTCAATCAATTAATGTAAATTGTACAATTGGTCAGAGACCTCTGGAACAATGATCATTGACATCCTATAGGAATTGGAGTTGGGCGGGGTGCTGGGTGAGCACCTGAGTAGTAATCCTGCCAATTAGCTTGGAAGGATCCATTTAAAGTGAGCAGAGGCATTACAGACGGGTGGAGAAGGTCAGGATTTTCCCTTTAATCCTCACACTTCTGATGGCTGAAGAGAGTGACGGGCCCAAGAGGCTGCAAACTGTACAACTATCACAGCACGTTTGGAAGAGGGGGGAAGGTTGGGGTATTTCATTAATTTCATTAACAAAGCAGTTGCCTATCCATTGCAGCAGTGCATGGACTGATTTGATGGTAATCTATAATCTGTAGGCTTTGGTGCCACTGCTGTGCTTATCAGCCAGGTTTGTTTGGCCAGGCTCAGAACGTTGGTTTTAACAGGATGACAACGTTGCACGATTAACCTTCGGTGGTGTTCAGTGCTGCGCTTTTTATCATTGCTGTTGTTTTTGTTTATGCATGAATGGGTTGATAGTGTTGGGGGGGTGCCTGTTCTCTGGCATTTCAGTGCGAGTATGTGTTTTTCTTAGTAGAATAGAAAATGCTGTTATACAACAGAAAATTGTTCATTGTAATGACTCATTTAGGTGTGATCTGTTCCCATATTTTCCTTTAGTGCAGGATATCCAGTCTGTGCTGGCAATTCAGTGTTAAACACTAAGCGATCAGCCTTCTATACATTGTACATGAGAATGCATTGTTGATTTCATTTGCCTTTTAAATATTCTAACCCCATCTCTCTTTATCTACCCTGTAATCTGGTCTGTGCTAGAGCTGTTGTGTATTCTCTTTAATGGTATTATTAATCCATATTTGTTGGTGCTTCCACCATGTCACTGTGTGCTTGCTGGAAATGCAGCAGACAGTGGAGCTGTTGGTGGTGACATGTACAGCTCACATGGCGCCAGCTGCTTTTATTGGACAATAATGGGAGGCTGCCATGGATGACTTACAGGGACGCAGCCGCAACCCTCCATATGGAGGGGGTTTTATTTGAAGACAAGACGCTTGGTGCACATGTGGAAAGTTTTGCTATAGCACAAGTGAACCATCGTATGATGTATTTTCTGGCCTCAGAGGCTTCACACAGCAACACCTATAGCTGTGTGGGTGCGGTTTTTGGGTGGATGAATGATTGCCACATGATTTCTACAACATGCATCATAGGTGATGTGAGCCACTGTGGAACATTAGTAGTAATACATTTGTTGTACTTTATGTGGTCATGTACTGTTGTTTTGTAGTATACATCTTGTGTTATGAGGAGCTGATGCTAATGATGTTTGCTTCTCCGTATCGGAACAGGAAGTCAGGTTACTGCTTGTTTCGAATGGACAATAAGGCAGCTTGTATATAAGTCAGCCCTCATTAGTTCATTATGTGGTTGTGGGATGTGTGAGCTAATGAAGTAACAATGTTATCAGATTGACCAAGTTCAGTGTTGAGGGGTAGTAAGGGAGTACTAGGGAAATTCTTGAAAATTGAAAGATTGCATAAAGGGATTACTTCACTCTGAAATGTAGTTGTCGTTTACTTATCAAATTTTCATCTAGTTAGAAAATACTTGCTTTGCAAGGGTCTACCTATCAAAAAAACCACAGAGCAGAGTCCATGTAATTCAACATTAATAATGTCTCATATATTTTTGGAAATTTGTTTCTGTCCAATGTTTATGCCCACTTAAATGTCTGAGACTTTTGGTATGCCAGCTAGCCTTCTAGCTTTGTGCAGCCCTGCAGATTAACATCATTGTTTTTTATATCCTTTTCAACCATTTGATGCTGTAGGAAAAAAGAGAAGCTAAAAACTGCATTGTATGATGATATTTTTATTTGAAGAGAATTAGTTGCAAAGTGAAAAGGAAAATGTTCTATTTAACAATGAATCCAGATATTTTTATTTATGCTGTTAAAAAATGTCAAGGATAAATTGGGTCTTCATCCTTTTTGTAAGACTAAACATTACCATTAGAGAGACCTGTGGATTTTGGCTATATGAGGTGGCAGTATTGTGTGAATGCCATATTCATTCACCATTGTAAAAACAATCAATGTAAAAAATACATAATCTAATAAAAAAAAGGATGTAAAAATAGTGTACTGTAGAATTAATATGCTATACTTTTACTCGGTAAAATGTTGGTCTGTGATGTACTCCACATACACATTCATTTATTTTCAGAAAAATACATAGAAAGAGTAAATGATTAACGTGTGGACCAGGTGACCACATAGATCAATCTCTGCTGGTCATATGGTCTCACCTGTTGGTCATCTGCTGTTTTTGCTTGGGTCACATGCTGTCTGGCATGACACACAGCCAGTCTAGCTTCCTCTAAAGGAGTCACCATCCTGTCTCCTCTGGCAGGTACTGGAAGTGTTGTGTCAGCTCTATGATGGCCTCCTCAACTTCCTCCTTCTCATAAGTTAAAACTTCCCCTTGTGTGCAAGAAAACACATGAGCAGGTTGGTTGCTGTGGAAAAACATATCAACGATTGTGGTTTAGTAATAAGGTGACAAATGGAAATTCTGGCTTAATTTTAAACAGGACAAATGCTAGTACCTCGACAACATGAGTATTTCATGTTGATGTGCAGAGCCAGTTTCTCTCTCTGTTCTCGCTCTCTACTTTCTCCCTCCCTCTCTCTGTTCATGTCCAGTTGGGGCACCTGGGAGGAAGCAGCTGTAGGTGGTGATTACAGTTTAGAGACTCCAAAATAACCTCTCCTCCTCCCTGCTCACTCTCTCCCTCAGTTCTCTCCTCCTCAGCCACCCTCTCCCGACCTTTTCTCTGAATCACCCCACCGTCCTAAAAACAAATATGAGAAGTGCAGAATACAAAAAGGAACGCAAAAGAAAAACAGCCCAAATGCTCTAAATTACCTCAATTCTGAGCTGCTAGTCTCACAGGGGCTTCATTAATGTCTGTCCCTATGTGTGTTTGTTGCCATGTAAATAAAGTGACTAGTACACGCCACCCGGCTCATCAATATGAGCAACGGTGGGCTCAGCTCATACAGATGAACACGGCATGAATAATATTAACTGAGCATTGCTGCATATGACCACCCCTCTCTCCACCCACATCAAATGTGTGTGTGCATGTGTTTACTGTGCTAAAGCTCCCATCAATCACACGCCCAGGACCTTTCAACAAGCCACACACACACACACACACACACTCTAAGGTACAAACACATACTCCTGCTGAGTTTATTAAAAGCCAGTGTGTTATCACTGATCTGTCTGACAACAGCTGTACACCAGAGCACAGACACACAGACAGACAGACACACATGCACAAACAGGCAGCTCTAACACAACCCATCAGCACAAGCCACACTCATGTCAGTGGTGTGACAAGAAGAGCTAGTCCTTGGACAGAACTGTCTTTCTTTCCTCTTCCTCTCGGCTACAGAGAACATCTCCACAGTTGAACAGGAAGGTCAGTGTGCAGGGTCACGCGCTGCCCAGTGGAATTCCCCCTGAACTGCAGGGAGCTTACAAGAGCAAAACATATCTCTGTTTGACCCAGTTCAGATACTGTCAGTGTCAGAAAAAACTAAGCACAAGCTCCTCTTCTATCCACGCTGATTTTCCCTCAGACAATCTTTGCTCGAGCAGAATCCTAACCTGACATCTGCACTGCTCTGGTGAGTAATGCAATGGACAGGTCACAAACTGCAAATGGTGATATCAGCCCTGATGTTTGCTGCCCTTAAGCAGGGGTTAGATCTATTGGGTGTCCTTGGTAAAACTCTGCCTGTGTGTTATTTAGCAAATCGCTGAATCCCCATGAATGTGGCCTTCCTGGAGGAAGTCATTGCTCCATGGAACTCCCATAGGGAGTGGTGTTATGTAATAAAACTCATAAAAAAAACTGAGGTCACAAGGACAGGTCACTTCAACAGAAAGTGATTGTTAGGCTCCTCTGATAGACAGCCATTATCATTATAGTTGTAGGTTTTGCTTCGATCAGACAGAGGTCTGTGTTTCTGCAACATGGGTGTAGGTGACTCTATCCCAGAAAACATCTGGCTCTTCCCTGTTGAATGACTTCACATCATGGCTGACATCACATGGGATAGTCCCAAGAGTCCAGTCCAATGATTGCAGTGTGCTTGGGTAATATAGGTCCCCACCCTTTTGCGTACAAGAAAAACCCTGGACTTAGTTGCTACCCCCTGAGGCTTAAGGATGAAGCTAGCATCTGACCAGAGTGGGAAAGATCATGAAGAAGCTGAATGAAGAACAAGACAGCTGTATGGAGCTTGCATGCCATCAGAAAGAAACAGCGTTGTTTGGCTGGCAGTTGCAGTAGTCCCACAATTCAAATGCACTCAGTCTCAGAGTCTGGTTGACCTACTTTTGTTCCGTTTCCACGCTCAAAAGCAACAGCTCATTTTTCTTCTGTTTATGGTTTAATTTGTTTTGTCTCTTTATTTACACATATAAAGATGCAGTATGTAATTGGCAAGTGAAGGAGAAATGCCTAAAAACCCTCCAGGGGACTTGAAAAGTGACATTCTCAAGGCAGAAAACTGAAGTAATGTAATACAAATTGTGAATACATGTGTGAATAAGTTTTGACAGTGAAAAAAACAGAGACAGAGATTAGCTTAGCATCTGGCTACATACAAGTACCACAAACAATATCATTCACAGGCCCAGAAAGAAATAAGAACATACACAAAGAATGACAAGAAAAAACCCTAAGTGAGTCTAGTCCAACGCTGGAATATACTATGTGAGGTGATATAACAGAGTACATAAGAGTCCCACAGCAGCACAGTTTGACTCACTGTAGGCCCATTACTGTAGATGGCAGAGGGGAGTGAGAGATCTGAACACATCGATTCCCCCGGCTGGCCTGTCGATATGCCCCTTCGAATTCTGACACAGCGAACTAATGGTCTCTGGGGTTAGTGGCAACCAGACACACGCCCACGCACCGTTCCAGCACCTCTGGGTGTAATGGACAAAAAAGGGCCCGTCAATATATCAATACATGATGACCTGCATTTACCTGCTGCCTCAGCCGTTTCACCAATCAGCTCCATGGTTGAGAGGGTACATTAACAATGGTGCTTACTCAATCTGCGATTTTTCATTTGTCCGCCCCTGCTCCACAAACCAAAGTTTACATGTAGATATATTAAGTACAGTCACAGTATTGAGCTGGGAGGCAGTGGACTACTTTGACCCCCTCAAACACAGTGAGGCCTTGCAACACATACCGATCCGCCACCAGAATAAAACAAAGATAACTGGTTTTAATGTTATGATTGGTCTATACAAACGCACACGGGTCGTTCTCGCCTGGTTTAGCATGACAGATGTCCGTAACTGTCCATGTGACACACCGTCTGTAGTCCACCCTCATGGTCATTTAACAGCAGGGTAATGGTGTGAGCAGTGCTGGTTGACTGCTCCTCGGCTCTGGCCGCCCTGGAGGCTCATGTAGTGGGGAGCAGGGGGCTAAACCCTTCCTGATCACAAGGGGGAAAGGCCACTCTGCCCTGGGGAGAGAGGAAAGGACGATAAGGTGAGGAGTGGGGGTTATGACAAAAGAGCTTTTTGTAGATGTACGTTTACGGCATTAACCCCTTTCTCCTCCCCGTTTCACATGAATAACAAGAAACCACTGTGACATCTGAGCAATAGCCTAAGGCGGTGTGTTTGATTGTGTGTGTGTGTGTGTGAGAGACAGGCGCTGTTCAGGACATTTGGCCTCAGGAGTCTTGTGACAGAGCTGACATTCTGGAGAATGAGAGTGTGGTCAGCTGTTGTCAAAATGCCACAAAGAGCAGGATTTTTGACAAAAAAGACCTCTCGCTGCACTTTTTCATGTTAGTGTCAGAATAAGTGAAGCCACAGTAGGTTGTCAACATGGATCTCGGGCCACGGCTTCACTGAGGTGTGCTGACCTGCTGATTACGATACTGTAAACGCAACTGTTGTACAAATTTGATGTAACCAAAAAAAGGGCCACTTCTTCTGGACTTTGTACTGTCTGTGTATCTGTATACAAGTGTGTGCAAACTGTGTCTGTATGTGTATGGGTGTGTTTGATTTGTACAGCCTGTCCCCAATGGCCTGTCCCCTCAATGAGACATCTGTCAAGAAGAGCCACAGATTCAACACCTGACCTTTACTGAAATGCAGGCAACCACAGAATGCACACACACTAACATAAATGTTGTCCATTGCCCTCTCTTTTTAGTTCGTCTTTCTTCCCTCATCTCACCCCCTTTCCCTTTTTGTCTCTTCATTTTTTATTATTCACTCAATTTTCCACCCTTGCTTCAACCTTTTATGACTCCCTTTCCCAGCCTCCACTTCTCCTCTGTGCTCTCTCTGACTTTTTCTCTCTCAGTCAGTCTGACACTTTGTGACACTCCCTCCCTGGGGCAGCCATCATTTCAGATGAGCATCGTATGTGACAGGCCAGCTTTGTCTTTTTAAGCCATTAGCGGTTCCTCTCCTCCCACCCTGCCATCCTTCCTCTCTGTTTACCTTTCCTGCAACATTTTGTGATTGTGCGCACACATCCCTTGTTGCTGACTGGCAATCTTTGTTTTAATCTACATAACAAACACAGTCTCGACTAGAGGGAGGAACTGATGAGTAAAATGTTTCACTCTTCTTAATAACCTGATGTTAGATTTACTGATTCTAGTCTGTGCTAAGGTACACTTACAGGTACATAAGATCTAATAAGATTTTCCAGTTGGAGAATTGTTTTGCAGTATGTGTCCCTCCCTCTTCATAGGCCAGTGTAATTCTCCCTGCTCTGTACTCCCCCACAGTAAACTGTCAAGCCTAATACAGGCAGGAATGTCCAGTCACCTGCTCCTAAAATGCAACAGCCCTGTGCTACACTAACCTAATATAGACCTGCACTACTCAAGCAGGTTGGATAACACCGTTATTGCTCATTGCATATATTTAAACACACACCTCAGTGTGCCCCAGCTCAGCTGTTAGGCCACAGTCCTTCTGTGTGGAAACTAAAAACTAAAAGCCAGGCCATTCTATGATATTATTAAATTGTAGACATTGATTGAATTATATCAGATTGAAAATATGCTCAGATAACAAAAAAATGTGGATTAGGTGTTTATTGCATTTACTATATATTTGTGTAATAGTTAATGTACAAAAAACACAATATATTTATGATCCCAACATTGAATTTTAAATGATCCCTTACAGATAAAACCATGCGGTACTAACTGGAACAAATGGTAGCATTTCAGGCGTGTTAAGCATAACTTGGAAGTACTCAGCCATCTGACCCATGTGTATCTATGACAGCGTTTGGATCAAGCTGTGAAATTGGACTCTGTTGTCTGACAACACATAGAACAGGCTCAACTGTTTGGCCTGCCTCTTGTTGATCATAAATGATTAGAACACCTCTGGATGCATTCGCCTGTTGTGCGGCCTTAATGCATGAGCGGATGATTTTCACGGGGCTCAGACAGTATCTGCTGACCCAGTCGTGTTCCCGTCATTAGCGTTGAAGCAGCTGGATAAAAAGTAACCAAGGCATGTAATGAAGTTTGATGCTGCTGATGTAACCGGCTACATTTACACAGGCTGAATACCTTTAGTCAGTTGCTCTAATAATATCCTCAAAGAGTCTCCTCTAAAAATGTCAGTCCTAGACACAAACTGGCAAAATCAAAGGGAAGAAGACCATTATTCCACTGTGCAGCTTTCACAACCCATCAGTCTGTAACTGCAGCCTGAATGGAGTCTGACAGCAGAGGTGGCAGGGACATTTCATTTTGCCTGAAACACTCCAACGAGTCTTGACGGAGGCTAATGTAACATTAGCCAGTTTGCGTTTGTTTGGCTGCCTGGTGATACAGAGGTGATGCTCTTCACTTTACCCAGGTGTGATGCTAATGCTTTTCTGCAAGGCATAAATATTTGTGTTGCTGTTTCGGTGTTGTGTCTGTGTTCGAGGTCATTTTTATTGCAGTCACCAGTGAATGTGTGGCATTGTGTGGTATCACTTGAGTTGCTTTCATACATGTACACTTTAATAAAGCTCACTCGTAGGAACTGTATGTTTCAAAACAAATGTAAAATCCCTTGAACCGGACATTAAACAGACCATTATCATGTCTAATGTTTGAATTGGAGAGCGTGCTCTACCGAAGTGCCACACCTTGCCAAAATCGATTAGAATACCTCCAGTAGGTGACGACAACTCTCCAGACCTCATTCTCTGGACATTGTCTGGACTTAGTATGTGAACACGGTTTGGGTTTAAAGGTCTAATGGCTGATAGTCCACTGACAGGAACAAGGCGGAAAACACACTGTGACGGATGAACCGTAAAAAGCATAAAAATGGAGCAGAGAGGTAAACGAGAGAGCAGAAGGAAGGTGTTGCCATAAGCGTGACTGCAGGTTTTCTGGGCTTTACAGAATCAACAGCAGATGTTTCCTCTCCTCACCTCTCTTGTTTTTTTCTTACCCTGTGCACCCACCTCTTCCCCACCTTCTCTTGCCTGCCTATATTGTGCATGGCCAGATCAGTGTGCTGGGTGGGCATTCTCTCACTAGAGACCTGCTGAGTGTTTGAGAGCTGGAGCAGGCCTCCTCACTGATGGAGGGAGACTGATGGTACAGAGATACTCTAAGTAGGTAGCATGTGTCGGTGGGAGCTTTGTTGGGTAGCCTCCATTATTTGGAATGTTTTTTCTTAGGTGAATGTTTTACTCATCTAATAGTTCATCACAAACTTCTGTGATGGATACGCAGCCAGGGTCACGCCCCCTCTCATAATGATTGAAAGCCTTCTAAATACTAAGCATGCGTTTTTACGACATACAGGACACACATACAAACTCTTCACTCTCACTTAGGTGTACCACTACCAGAGTTATTATCTTGCTGTCTCACCTCCAACATAAACATGGGTGACTAGTGTAAACCTGGTGGCCAAGGCATTGCTCTGTGCGTGTGTGTGTGTGTGTGTGTGTGAGTGAGTGTGTGGTGTGATCACACCCTCCGGTCCCTACCAGCCCACCCTGCCTTATTTAGAAGAGCTGAGAGGAGCCAGAAGCAGCAACACTCAGAGGACACCCGGTGTAACAGAATGTGTGTGGCTCATCACCATCCTCATTACCCCTGGAGAGAAATACTATTGCCTGCTACTACCATTTGTACCTGGAACAACCTGTGACTAGAAATGCAGTCTATTATCAGGCTGTCATTTTGGCACAGCAGCACTATTAGGTCTAACTAAGAGTAATACAAATAATGTTCTTTTTGGAAAAGGAGCATTCCACAATCTCTAAGGTGCAGTTAAATCTTTTTTTGTGTGTTGCTTTTCCTAACACTCATTAACACCCACGACTTCCTTTACACTTCCAAGTGTCATCATGCAGATTAAGAGAACAAAAGTCCTTATTAGCAATACTGTTATCATGGAAAGTGCTCATCAGATGGGAGATGAGTGACCCGCAGAGGCCTATTAGCTCACATGCTAAAACCTTGATCAGCATCATTAGGAAGACAAGAGCCCATTGTCTCCGAGCTCACCTCTGAAATGGTTCCTGTGAAGAGCTGTGCTCCACAGGTTGTTGAAGTGCTTTGCTTTTGATGGAATAATCTAACCAATTGTCTGCATTATCCCTGTATTGTTATTTTACAGTTGAATTTCCTGCTCTAATCAATTAATGAAACATTTTACATTAACTGCACATAAAGGAATAATTCTCAGCACTGCCGGGTGCTATTTTTTATTTTTTTTGTCAAGTCCACAGTATGTGCAGTGGGTCTGCTTTTTTGGCCTCCCAGCCTAATGACTAAGAGTCACTTGATGTTGTTTGGGGAGCTAAATGTTGTGCTGTGTATCTGTGGAGGATATGACGTATTCCTAAATGCGACTGGCCTGCTATGGTATTGTTTGCAGACAATTCTAATGGAGAGACTGTGCATTAGCCACTAAGCAAGGATAGGAAACAGACTCTCTGGACCCCTTGTGCCCTCAACAGTTAACTGAGCGTGTGATCCCTTACTGTTGTGTCCACATTTATATGTCTTAACTGCTAGAACCAAACAGTCTTTGTCTGTTCTAAATGGTTTCGCAAGTTGGAGGCAGCCTGCGAACAGGCAAACCATGAAAAATCCCCAATTCTTTTGTTTTGTTATTGGCACTTGAGTTGACCTTCCTGACTCTGTGGGAGGAAGGCTGTTGTTTTAACAAAACCAGCAGCGTTTACCTCAGAGCTGAATGAGGCGCCTCACCTTGAGACGGCATACTTGAGGTTTTGAATGGCACAGCTTTGTTTTACTTTGGTTCAAGCTGGGTTTTTTTTGTAGTGGTTGGCTTCCCTGAGAAAATGGCATTGCAGAGCCGCAAGGGCAGACTCTGTGACGGCAGGGTCTGTACTCTTTGAGGATGCCTGTGGTAGTTTCACCAGGGCCTGCCTGGCTCCAAGCTCCGAATGAGATAAGTGGCGTACCTCAACGAGGGAGCCTTGTACCAAGGCTAAATATAGAGACACAAGAGAGGTAGAAGGGCAGACAAAGAGTTGCTGCTGCTCATGGTGAGTCAATCTGTCTAATCACAAGCAGAACAACAGCAGACCTGGAATATGTGTTAGTCAGTTGACTAAAATTAGTAGCAGGGAGAGAGCACATCCTTTTGATCTGTCTCTTTAAGAGACAAACTCAGAGAAAAAGTGTTTTGGTTGTACATTCCACACATACCACCTACATGTTTTGGTATGGTGCGGAAGTTCTGCACCCAAGATGTATAGGTCCTGAGTCCCATACAGATGTCCTTATAGTTTATGAATCAAGATAAAAGCTTACTTAAGATGGTTATATGTTTTTTTCAAAACATATAGCCTTTACATATCAAACTTTACATATGTGACCGTGTCCCCATCCAAAGTAACTCCAAGCACAGAGATATAGCTCCCTCCCACAGAGGTTGAAATGCTGCCATTCCTGGCTGGCATGTCTCAGTGTAGGAGAGGACAAACTAGGCAATCTGGTGTTTGTTAAAGTTGATTTTAAATTCCTGAAAAGTCTCTTATTTAATCAGATCAATCAGGCCAAGATCAAACTGCAAGTGTCTAAAATAAGTGTCAACACGTTTACACAATAACAGGACGGAGTCTACAAAATGATCCCCTTCCAACAGGATAATGTTGGGTCTGTTTTGGGAGTAACCCACCCAGTCACCCATTCCTTTGCTTGTAATTGATACAACATGGCAGGTGTCACAACAACACAACCCTGTCTGCAGCAGGCATTTTTAAGTGCTTGCTTGCCAGCTTGTGTGCAGGCATCAATAATTCTGTCAGGATTAGAAATGTGGGTAATTTAAATCAAGACATGATACAATATTTTGAGATTATTGAGTTTGCATTTATTGCAAGAATCTTCCAGATGCACTGGATGTTAACTGTTGTTAACTGTGTGTGAACATGCGATCTATGACCAGAGGTAAAACTAAGTTAAAGCCATAGCCATGGTTACAAGCTATTATTTTTTCTCAGGTGCTCAGCTCCCTGTAACCTATGTAGGAAAGCAAACTTTTAGAAGTAAGCACTTCACCTCATCCACCTAGCAATGCTTTCTCTCTCAGATGCGTAGGAGTCATCCTCCTGTTGTGTGCTAACATGCTAGCGCTAATGAGGCCAGCTGTCCAAACGCTCAGCCGGTCAGCCAGAAGGGACTGCAGCCTTTGTTGATGCTAGGTGTTACATCTCCTGTTGGAACACACACTTTTGTTTCAACACCGCCAACCATTTGGCACAGGAAGACCATCTCTGTTCGCTCCCCACACCACGCTCCATCCTTTTACTCTTTCTCTCACCCTATTTGCTGTACTTTGCAGCTCCCGTTTATATTATCCCGCTCGCCGTTACCACCTCCTGTCTGTGCACACCACGCATTGATTTTCTCTCCACAGCTTTATGGTTGATCATTTTCTCTTGACACCATCCGTGGAGAGTGTTGCCTTTGTAATCGCTGACCTCAGCTCCACACCTGAGTAGCTGTGGCCCTAAACAGCCTCTCAGACCTGTCCTGAAGTACCTTCTGTGTGAGAATGAAGAGTTGCACCCTGTTTGGGCAGCTGAATGGACAATATATCACCTGGCACAGTTGCTCTGACAGAAAAGAAAGGTGGGAATAGGGAAAAAGAGGTAATGTAAGGGAGACAGGCAAGAAGGGAGAAGCATGAAATGTATACAGCCTTGAATTGTGATTTAATTTAATTAATAACCTGCTTAACTGAATCCCATCTTTGTGACTCTCAGGGCTTCACTCCTACTAGCTTGCCGGTTTGAATTTATATACTATAGCATGTAGCGTGGAGATAATCCAGGTACAAGGGATGTGTGTCATCTTAAAAACTACAATGCTGTGGCACCAGCACATCATGGTTAAGAGAAAGAAAATGTGGAGTGAGAAATAGTGTGGAGAGAGGAAAGAGGATGTGAATGAAAAAGCTCTCCCGACGAACACCGATAGGATTTTGCAGCTGCAGCACAGCGGCGTTGACCCTGCGAACGACTCGCCAAATAAGAAAGCTTCTCCCTCCTCCACCACCTTTCATCCATCCACCCCCACACCTCCTTCCTCCTGCCTCCCCCTCAGCCTGAACCCTGCTTGTCTTCGGGGTCTGTGTGAATTCCAACCGGTTGTAGTGACCCGCACTATGCAGAGAGAAAGGGAGCGACCTCAGCAAAACAATTCTCATTGATTGAAACAGAGGATCATGATTCTCCCGAGAAGAATATTAGCAGCCACTTCAGAAAGAGGTGGGCGAGTGGGGTTGGGGTGAGGAGAAGATAGAGAGATTGAGAAAATGTTCAGGTGCTTTGTACTGGCACGGTATATTCAGCGAGTGAATGCAGTTGGTGTGTGCATATGTGTGAGTGCTGTGTGTGTGATGTGAGATGAAGTAGCCGGAGAGGTAGTTTCAGTGCTGCAGTCCGGGCCCTCTGCTGACTGGGCTGCTCTCACAGGAGAATTGATTTGGCCTCCGAGAGGATCTGTATCTCTCTCAGCGGAACAGAGGGATGGATGGTAGAGAGAGAAATGGAAGAAGAGTGGGTGGAAGTAACACAGGTGGAATTGAGAGACAGAGGAACAGGGTGGAAATGAGAACACACACACACACACACACACACACACACACACACACACACACACACACACACACACACACACACACACACACATCTGAAGAACACAGTTGGTCAGGAAAATTTACTCCCCATAATAACCCTCTCTGTTGGGGTGGCTGTCTCTGATTCTCCTGGCTCCTCCAGCCCATAACACAACCGACCAGGTCACACCGACTCCCACACAGCACACACACCACTTCTGCTTGCAATCTAATGATCTCACACTGGTACTGTCTGTGTGTCCGCAAGTGTTTCAAGTGTGAATTTTCTCTGTTTCTCTGCAACACAGAGCGTGTTGTTCAAGAGCTTGTTATCCCCCTGGTATGGGGACATAGTGATCAGTGTGTCTGTGTGTCAGTCCATCTGTAATCATTTCGTAGGTGGAGCTGAAAAGTTTTTATAAAATTTTTATTTACTTTATCAGGTGGTGAAGTTGATGCTTTAGGTTTCATGAAAATGTGTGTTTTCATTGGAACGAGTTTGACTTGTTTACAGAGTATGGATTAAAAGGCATAAACTTGTTATCGCAGGCATTACTCAATATTTACATCTGGGTGGGTGCTCTGGGCATTTGTCCTCTCTTTATGACTCTTGTTTTTACTTTAGTTTCCAGTCTTTCTTTGGTTTACATTTGCATAATTTTATCTACATTAAGGCGTCAATAATCACCATTTGCATTATTCTTTAATAGCCCCTATTAACACCCTGAGTCCCCACTTTAACAACCCACTTTCCCCACAGGGATCATTTAAGTTTCATCTAATCAACTGAAGTTGGGCCATGATCTATTTAATTGGTGTTTCCAGCTAACTACACCCTCTTCCTTCAACCATTCCCTCTAATAGTTTTGACATTTACTGTATATTTAACCTTTACAACTCTCGGCCTTTCACATTCAGTACTCATAATCAAGGAGCTCACACAGTACCCCTACCATTATCTTTATTAAGGATAGAAATACTAAAAGTGTAGCCTGTTCACTCTCCCTTTAAGACTAATTAAAGAGTTGACACAATCAGACAAGTCATTCTAACCTCTGTCCCCCGTGTTCCCTTTGCGCAGTGACTAACTACAGTAATGTGGTGGAGGCCGGCTCAGAGTCGGACGATGAGGACAAGCTGCACATTGTGGAGGAGGAAAGTAGCCTGGCGGATGGGGCCGACTGCGACAGCACCCTGCCAGATGATGAGCTCCCCAGGGACCACTGCTGGGACCGAGGTGAGACTCATAGGGTGCATTATAATTATCGCACATCCATGCTTAAGCATGCAAACACACATCACCAACTTCACACTCACCACTTCAGATGTACTGCTGTGAAATTGTAGGACAACAGCGCTTAATACACTGTAGCTGCCTTCAGACATGCACTGAACTCCAGATTCCTGATATTATCCAGAAGGGCTTTTTGTGCCGAGTCAGTTGCTGCAGACATTCTCTCGAGTTTCTCCCACCAGCCCCCTAGTAAAAACGCTGGATAATGCCCACAGTGAGCCCATATGAGAAAACAGCAGAAGATTCTCCACAGGATTCACTGAGAGCAAGTTAGTGTGTTGATGACGTTTCTAACACACGGCAGAGGCAAGTGAAAAAAATAAAAAGAATACAAATATCTCAGAATGACTCAAATGTGAAGACATTTGAGTCACATACAGCTAGCATCTGAAAATGACTTATTTGTGAGAATTTTCTTTTACTGAGAGTTGGTCAATTCAGAAAGGCAGAATGACTAGTATCCACTAACCCTAACCCACTAGTATCATCAAAACTACACTTGTAGATTTAAATCATTAAGTCTCGTTCCTGGGTCAGTCCTGTCATCACGAGGCCGACAAAGGTTTGTTGAAAATGATAGCTACTCCTACTTTCTCAGAATAAGAACAGTAGTTACAGATGCATCCAGCACATAAAAGCATATTTTATCTTTTTGTTACGACATCAATTGTCTGATCTCATTTTGGTCTCAGATGACGTGATGTGGGGCTAAGTTAAAAAATGTCTCAATGACATCTGTGCGCCGTTAAGTACCAGGCTTTGTCTCATTGTGAAGCGCGGAGTGTGAGGAAGCAGGTACTACATGTGGTGGATTTCTAACCAAGGCAGGAAGCGTGATATTAAACAAAGACAATGCCAACAGAGGGAGAGACCTTCAAGCACAGAAAACAGCCTTGCGAGCACAGAACAAGTGGAGAGGTTTACAGCACTGGTGGGCATTGGAGGGGCCTCAGTGAACTTCTTTTTACCTCAAACCATGAGGAAGTGACATCACAGGCAGCTGACGTCCACAGGAAGGGCTGACACACACACATGCACACATACACAAACTCCTCCAAACAACAATTACAGGTGCTGAAGGATGTTGCTGTTTCAAGCTGGGCTCAAGGCTTCCATGCTGTGCTCCTGACCTGATACTGCATGTGTGTATATAAATATGCGTCAGTGGACTTGTGAGGCTGTGCCAAGTACAGTATGTGCAACAATGTGACAAGCCCATATGTAATTAAACACGTTGATGTGATATTCAATCACAAGAATATTTATTGTAGAGTGTTGCATCTTGCAGTTTTTGGCTGAATTTCTCACGGGTGAGACTGAGGGGGAGCGTTGATTTAGCAATCGGCCAACTTAGCCTTAGCAACCTATCAATGTAATTTAGGGAGGGACTTTTTAGAAATTCTTCTTCCATGAGTTTACCTCAGTTTCAGCTCAGTTGGTTTTAGTTGCATGGTTTCTGACCTGTACACGGTGTAGCCACCTATTCCCCTGACTATTCCGTCATTTTCATCACTGCTCTCAAGCCGCACCTCTGTGCTTAAAGGGAAAGTTGTAGGAAGAATAATGTCATTGGTTTTGGCCGGGGTTCGTGAACATTAAACACTTCAAAAACATAAGTTACACTGTAACAGCTCAGCAAGCTGGCTCTGCTCCACAGTTCTGCCTGATCAGGCATATTTTCTTTTGCCTTCACTCACATACACACGCAAACACATGCGAGTACACACACACACAGACACACACACACACACACACACACGCCTCTCTTCATCCTCTCTAGCCCTCATCTCATACATCAAGCAACATCTATGCTGTCACTCTAGATGGGTCTGATGAAACAAGCCGAAAGCCACAGTCCTTTAAACAAACACACTTCTCTCATCTCTCATCCCTTCATCCCTCCCTTTGCTGGTTTCACTCCTGAGAACAGAGAATTCTCTGGTTCAGCCTTGAAAAATGACCACCACCCACTAATCTTCTCCTCAGCGTAGCCCAGTTTGCTTCAAATTAAAGCCTTGACACCCCGTCTCCTGAGACTGCTGCACTCCAAAACCAAACAGCGTTTTTTTCCAGCCCTTTGCCATCTCTATTTTCCTGCAATCCTTTTCTTTTTTTGCATTCCCATTCTCTCTCTCTCTCTCTCTCACTGTGTCTCTTGTTCTGAATCATCCCTCTTGATTATAAGGTATCATGGGCCCCCTGCTAGCTGTCATTACTCATTCACTCTTAAATGATTATGTAGCAGTGGAGCAGCACAGTGCTGGTGCGGTACACTGCAGCCTGCTCTCCTCTAAGAACAGGCCGACTAACTCCAGGGAGGAGAAGGTAAAGAGAGAGAGTTAACTTGGGAGGGCCTCTGCTCTACATTTGATAAGTTGTAGAGCATGATTACATCTCAGAGAATAGGCAGGGTGAAGTTGGAGAGCTTGGATATCATGATGCACTTAGTGACAAAGACCAGGTTTAACTGCATGGAACTATAGCCTAAAGCTGCAAGAAGATGAATTCTGAGAGTGTTTGTTGGGCACTCATGCTGCTATGCATAATTCCCACTAGCAGTGATGTTACAAGGCTTTCAGGCGCGATGACACTCTTTCGCAGTTGGCCTGACACTATGTCCCCTAGAACACACAGGAACACCTACATTCCTATGTGCTATATGTCATTATGTGATGTTAAAACAGAGACACCCTTCTCAGAGAGCTATTAAGAAACACAAGTGGAGACTGAGCAGAAATGTGTCATAGCACTAAGCCAAGGTGGAGCAAATCATCCAACATTTGGAAATACCGCTTGTCTTTCCATTAACTTATCTCCTCAGTTTAACGTCTTAAACTTAACTAGCAATGGTGGAATTTTTCCAGCGGTTTGTGAAAATCCTTATCAGTCATATGTCTCTCCCTGTGCAAGATAGAATCACTTGGGTCTGGTCTGGATGCACGACCACAGGAAGCAGTGGGGGCAGAGGTGAGCCAGGCCAGGAAATGCATCATGGGATAGCGCTGTATCATGTTGCAGAGATGTGGGCAGAGAATGATGAGAAAGGAGTGTGGGAAAGAGGAGAGAGTAGGTGGTCTGCTTATTTTGTTCTAAGACATACTGTAGTCAGGTTATGCTAGGTTTTTTTGGATTTTCAGAACTGCAACAGAATGTCCCGCTACAGCCTCATGGGGCCGGAGTTCTGTGGCTGCTTTCCACTTGTGCAGTGGTGCATTCACATCCCTGCGTCAGCACATAAATGGCCTGTGTGATGTTTCATGTCAGGGGAGCAGACTGATAACACAGAGCCGCCCCAGAGAGGCTGTGAACCCCTCTGGCCTCGCTCTGCACTAAACAAAAGGACGAGAGAGCCAAACACACACAGACACACACACACACACACACACACACAGGCTGAGAGAAAACAACAGCTTGTCATACCTTTGCACCACAGGCCCTCAACTGGGACTCCACTTCACACACTTGGTCAACATTTAGTTGCCTGGAGGTGTGATTGTGTGTTTGATGCTGCCTTTTAGCAGCAGATGGGAGCTTAACACAGCTGGATCAGCACTTTCCTGCCTACTACACATATTTTACAATTTTTCTAAATTTCTAAAGTATCACCCTCATATCTGTCCGTTAAATTCAGTGGGTGGTTAACGTTGCTTAGCATTAGGACTGGAAACAAGGGGAGCTACATAGCGTGTAGGTGTATGTTTTAATTTACAGTCACAATGTTGGGTTATTTATTTCCAGTTAATAAAAATGTGGCAAACATGTCCAGGGGTGTTTAATTTATGCGGTTGAGGTCGTGGGAGAAAAGCTGTGTGATATGTCGGGGTTAGCAGCACTTAATGTGTTCCTGACCCTCCACTGTGGGATGAGAATTCCTCATTTTGACTTTCTCAGCACCTGCTGTTGGGTCCTGCTCGACACACACATGCACACACATGCACACACACACATACACATTCTCCAGCAGACAACCTCCTCCTGGATTATCTCTTATGTGTTTGTGTCAGGGTGGGAGGTTTCTATGAATGGTCTTCAATAACCATAGCAACAAATGACTCTCCTATTGTTTTCTGGCGTTATTAAGGTGCACCAGAGGAAGCCAGAGCAGGGCTGTACGTAACACTACTGGCATTCCCTGTGCGTCCGTGAGTCATGAGGCGCTACACCTGTTCCCATCTCCGCGGAAAACGCAGCTGGCCCTTTGGTCTTTCAAAGCACACAATTCACAAAACACAATCCTCAAATCTCCACTTGCAGTGGGAGCGCTTAAATCAATCCATAAAACATCTGCCTTATAAACACCTCCACAGTATCCTCAGTAGCCCATCTTTGCTTTTAGCTGATAGCTCACCCTTGTAATTATTCTCTGTAATGATACACGCAGGCACACTAACATATCCATAGAGGCATAATGCTCGGTTTAATCGCAGACACACTATACCTGGTTTCCGGCCTCCACATCAGGAAACGATGGGTGAGCAGAGACGGAGAGAGGGAAGGAAGCATTCGTTTCATCCTCTACGTTGTCCTCAGGTTACACATCCTACAAGCCACTGCCTGGTAATTAGTGCTCGTTAGACGTTAGCTAGCCGTGCTTATGTGATGTGGAGGAGGAACGCGCTGAGCTCCCACATGCAGGTTTTTATTTGCTTGGATTTGAAGCACAGTCTGAAGGCCAGTGTGTGTGTGTGTTTGTGAACATGTGTATGCATCCTTTCCTGTGCGATTCTATCTGCCACAATACATCAGGACAAGATTCATCACCTAATTATCAGCCCCAGTGTCAACAAGTACCTTACCTAACACTGTGAATAGCGGTTTGCCATTCAGTTCTTACAAAGAGCTTGACGCTCATGCAGTAGCCTGTGGCCTTTGATGCTAATTAGTTTTCTCATCCTATTATGAACAACAGCGTACACTTTTTTTCTCCCCGTGCCACATGCCTCATTCCATGCTGGTGAACATGTCATGATCAAGGGCTTGGACTGGAAGATCCAGTTCAGCTATAATGACACTCACTGTGACATTATTAGATTATTGCATTTCATACATAAAGGTTAAAGTTTCATATGCATAGCCTGCAACAATGCGGAGAGCATGTCAGCCATGAAATAACAGGGTAATCAATAATACCTTTTTGCAGGCCTGACTCTTATCAGTGTGTGTTTTTTGTCTCGCAGTGAAGGAGGATTGTGTGTCAGACGGTGAAGACAATGTGAGCACGGATGCCCTGGTGGAGGAGATGCTCCAGCAAGGAGACACAGCCGTCATCTACCCAGAAGCCCCGGAAGATGAGCCGCAACGACAGGGCACGCCTGATGCCAGTGTCCACGATGAGAATGGTAAAAGACAAAAGAGATTTTTCTCATCAACATAATTTTGGACCCCAGAATTACTTGTATTTGTTGTTTTTATTAATTGGTTTGTTAGCGTACACAGCATTGTTTTGTCCCTAAATCACACTAAATTACACACCAGTACTTCTTCTTCTTCTTGTTTGGTTTATTGGCGAGTGGCAACCAACATCAAGGTGTATTACCGCCATGCACTCTGTGTTTCAATATTCTACTTCATACAAACCAGCACTTCCACCCGTGATCTCATAGTCAATGAGCTGTCACACGATTACTGCACCTACCCAGTAATTACGCCCCCTGGAGATGGCTCTACCTGCTCCCTGTCTCACCTCAGGTGTTAACTCCATCCCATTAACGCCACTTTCCAACTTCATTACACACTCTGCAATTTGTTAAGTGCAGCACACTGGGCTCTTTTATGGCTCCCGGGCTTTTGCCTTTTACCTGCGAACACAGACTAGGGAAAAAAGAGAGGGAGGGGAGGAAGGAAAGGGGGGGGGAAGAGGAACAGCAACACCTGAGTAAATTTGTCACGTCTGTGCGAGCTCTGACTCACGGCTACCTGGCCAGTAATGTGTGTGCATTCCCATCCCTGGGCCCTCACCTGTCCCACAGGAGAACTTAATACATCACCTGTTAACACAGTAATGCTTTACCTGTGTGGGAGCCAGGCTACTGAGACCCTCTGTTCACCAGTATGGATCCAGACAGGTGGAAGTTGTTTACCAAGCTCACTTTTTCCAACATGCATGGGTGTTTTAAAAAAAAAAAAAAACTTCAATTGCACAATAGGTGTTCAGATGGTGGAATTTCAGGTGTGAAAGCTGTAGCTGCTAAGCAAATAATAAAAAAATTTAAAAAATAAAACAGTCCTTTAAAAGTGGAAGGTGTTACAATGGATCAGTAATCAGCCTCTTCCCGTTTGGTTACCTGGGTGCTGTTTACCTGAGAGGGAGGAACTTTCAGTGATTGGTGAAATCACACAGGAGTGTTATTGCAGCAGCCCATATGGAACATCAAAGAGTCCTGGCTGTTGACCATGTGTCTGTAACCCTTTCCTGTCCTCCCCACTTCCTTCTCTCACATGTCGTGACAATCGCTCCTCTTTTTTTTCCATCCAGGAACTCCTGATTCCTTCTCTCAGCTGCTCACCTGCCCTTACTGCACTCGCGGCTACAAGCGTTACAGCTCCCTGAAGGAGCACATCAAATATCGACACGAGAAGACAGAGGAGAGCTTCAACTGCCCCGAGTGCAGCTACAGCTTCGCTTATCGTGCGCAACTGGAGAGGCATATGACAGTCCACAAGGGCGGACGGGATCAGGTAAAAACTTTACACTTTACTCATGTCTGGATACTGATGATGCAATCACTGGTTAGACAGAAAAATCTCCCATCATGTTATCATGTAATCTTAAATGATGTAATTTTTATTCTGCTCTCAGTGTTTAACGTTGTAAGGGAACATTTGATTTAAATACTTAATGCAGCCAGATGAATCCTCTTTTAAGAACAATCAACTACTCTGGTACTATTACTACTTCTACTAATAAAGTGTACACATGAACATAAATATTTTAAAAGATTGACTGAAACCAAGCTGTAGTTTAATGTTTGTGCGTTATTATTAATTTGCTACAGTCTACACTTTACATTTACCTTTTCAGATTAGATGACTTGTGATTCATTTCAGTAGCACTCTACTTTTGCGTACTACACTAATCATGACAAAGTGATTCTAAATTACACAACCTGACATGGAAGCCTAGTCCTTCTTCTTTAGCCGCCCGCTTCCAAACATGATAAATAAACATGAACTTTTGCCCTCGATTGATTAATGACATTGTGACATGAATTAGTGGCAGTTCAAAGGTTGTGTTTTCATTGTGTATCTCACTGAGTGACCCCTCTCGTCTGACAGAGACACATCACGCAGTCGGGCGGCAATCGTAAATTCAAGTGCACTGAATGTGGCAAAGCATTTAAATACAAGCATCATCTGAAGGAGCACCTACGCATCCACAGCGGTGAGTGGACAACCCATGCTGTTACGATGGCAGCAGTGTGTGTGTGTTAAAGGGCGTGTCCGTGCACTTGAGCAGGTCTAGTGTACATGTCTTTGCCATGAGTCTCTCATGGCCACAGATGTTTCTGTTTCCATTGAAATCGTATTTATGTTTTATTTATGTTTGAGCCAATTCCATGTATTACATATCCATTGTGTTTCGGTCCATTGTGTGCTCTTCCTTAATGTGCCATAATTGTGTTTCTTTTTGCATTATGGGACAGCAATTAGAGAAGGGTTCCCAATGGTGCCATTACATCAGCGTTTGAGCATCGTTGAAACGCATTAGAGCTTTTTCCTGCCATAGTGCTCATAGCCTAGCTTGCTCATTTAGGTTCATTCACTAATGGAAACATGCCTCCCCTCCCCCTCTTTCTCTCTCTGTTCTACACATTGTGGTTTTTATTCAGGAGAAAAACCCTATGAGTGCTCCAACTGCAAGAAGAGGTTCTCCCACTCAGGTTCATACAGCTCCCACATCAGCAGTAAGAAGTGCATCAGCGTCATCTCAGTTAACGGCAGACCACGCTTGGGGAACACCAAAACCCAGACCCAAGGTCCATCACCAGTGCTGCCCACATCGCCCTCAGTCCTTCGCACGCAGATCAGGGAGAAGCTGGAGCACAGCAAGCCCCTGCAGGAGCAGCTGCCCCTCAACCAGATCAAGACTGAACCTGTGGACTACGAGTACAAGCCGACAATGATCACGTCCCCGACTGCCATGAATGGTGGGGTTTTCAACGGAGGTGCTGCTGCTCCTCTGGGCACAGTGCAGGCCGTAGTCCTGCCGACTGTGGGGCTGGTGTCGCCCATCAGCATCAACCTGGCAGACCTGCAGAATGCTCTCAAAGTGGCAGTGGACAGCAATGTCATTCGTCAGGTGCTGGAAAACAATGCCAAAAGCCAGGGGCAGTTGAACTCGGGGTTAACCACTGGAATACTCCACCCTCAGCAGCAGCAACTCATCTCAGCCATTAGTCTGCCTATTGTGGGTCAGGATGGAAATACAAAAATCATCATCAACTACAGCTTGGACCAGGGCCAGCTCACAGCCCAAAACCTGAAGAAAGAGCCTGGGCCAGACTCACCAGCTCACACCACAACTGACACTTTCAAGTCCCAGAAACTCCCAGAAGATCTTACGATCAGAGGCACCAGGTCCATTGAGACAAAAGAAAAAGAGGAAAAGACCACTAAAACCTGTCTCCTGTGTGATAACTGTCCCGGTGGGCTGGAAGCCCTCCATGCCCTCAAGCACTGCAAGAAGGATTGTCTCAGGCTGAATGGAGCAGGCCTGGGAAAGTCTGAGTCTGCTGTTGCTGCCCTGCTGTCAGAGGGAGGACTCTGCAACCAGCCCAAGAACCTCTTGTCCCTGCTCAAGGCCTACTTTGCTTTAAATGCAGAGCCCACCAAGGATGAGCTGGCCAAGATCTCTGACTCAGTGAGCCTTCCAGTCCATGTGGTTAAGAAGTGGTTTGACAAAATGCAGGAGGGTCAAATATCACTGGGTGCCCCGACACCTCCCTCAGAGGAAGAGGATACCTGTGAAGCCAATGGTGTGGTGTCTCTGGTCCCAGGCAAGGACAAATCCACTATGAGTCCTGCTGTGGGCCAGGACAGCCCTACAGAAGCCACCCCAGCAGAAATAAATGGTGATCACAGCTTGCCAGCATCATCACTAAACGTGAGAGCTGGCGGTCCAGTACCAGCCCAGACCCCTCAGAGCACAGATGGACCCCTAGACCTATCGCTGCCAAAGCCCTCCAGAGAGGAAGCAGAGAGAGTGGTGGCTAAAGCCAGCATGTACCCTTCTCCCTCCTCTTGCTTGACAAATGAGGAAGAACCCCTAAACTTAACTTGCACAAAGAAAGAGGCATCACCACTCTCAACCATGGGTACCAGTCCCATCGCACTGTACGCCAGCCAGCCAAGTGCCAAACCCCTCGACATTGTGACCACCATGCAATGCCTCAGGGCTCTAGCCACCAATAACAAACAGACTATCCTGATCCCCCAGCTGGCTTACACCTATACCACTACAGCAAACAGCCCTGCAGGAACAGAGATGCACGAAACCATCCACCTCAACGGAGTGAAGGTGTGCAACCGTTTATATTTCAATCTAGCAACAATTAAGCTTCCCTGTTCTGTTAAAATCATAGTTTGATATTTTGGAAAGCAATAGTTTTGTCTTTCAAGCAAACATATAAGATGATATGTAGTACCACTCTCACATATGCTTATAAAGCTACTGTCGGACACTTCGCACAGACTGGAGAAAACTTAGCCAGGCCACTGATTTAATTAACTTGTGACAAAGACAGTAGAAACAAACCGACAGAGAATACATAGGAGAACAGGGAAGAGGTAAAGTGGCAAAGTACTGACTCAAAAACAAAGATTCACAGGTAGTTAGTCTGAGTCAGGCAAACAAACACAGGCAAGGAGCAGGCAAAAATCCAAAGATCAAAAAGTCTTGTGGGGTTCATGAGATAAGAGAAGGCTACACTGGGGAAAACATGAGAGAACTAGTGTGCAATGAGGCTACAATGACAATGTGGCAACTAGGATTAAAGAATCCAGAGTATATAAGGGGTTTCTTGGAAACAACAGGAAGCGTTAGTGTCCTGACAAAATAAAGAATGACTTGAAAAACCGAGATGACATTACCTGACATTTGTCTTCTTTTGGAAAAAAGACACAGAATAAAAGCAACATATTTTAATATAACAAATCACATTAGCTTCAGTGTCTAATCCAGTAGCCGCTTTGAGAAGCCAGTGGATTGGAATCCCACTCTGTAGTCCAGATTATTACCTCTCATTGTTCAAAACCACTACAACATTATGAATAGTGTGAAAGCCTTCAAAATTCTCAATCAATAACTCATATACAGAAATGTCAGAATTCAGCTCTTTGTAAAAATAATAGCCCTTAATAGTTCTTCATTGTGCGGACACCTAATGGGCCCCTAAAGATGGATGTAGATCTCACTGTGTGTGAGTGATCTTCCTGGGCTGTCGCCCAGAGGACATGAGGCTGCACTTTACTGCAGCGCCCCTATTGATCTGCTGGAATCTGTTTAAACGCCACACCTCCGCCTGCCCCATTGATTTATTGTTGTTGTATTATACTTTTGTGTTAAGTGGATTGGCATAGACCTGCCTTGTAAAAAAGAGCCTTGTGTATATATATCTGCTTCTTAATAATGCCTCACATCCTCGTTCACTGTATCAGTGCATGTGTTTTAGCAGCCAGGGACAGGAGAGAGCTGCAGGTACACTCATAAGTGAACAGTGTGGTTGTTTCAGGCAAAAGAAAAGATTGGTTAAGTGTCCACAGAGACTGATGAGTAGGGTATGACACGGCATCAAGCACACGAACACTGCTCACTGGTATTCTCTGTTTTGAGTCATTCATTGTTTTTTTGCTGCGAAACAAACCTCCCTTTGAATTCCAACCAATGTATTAACACGATTTCTCATATTCTCTAGGAGGAGAGACAGGACACATGCTCGGAGGGCGTATCTACTGTGGAGGAGCAGAATGACTCAGACTCAGGTCCTCAGAGGAAGAAGATGAAGAAGACGGAGAGCGGCATGTACGCCTGCGACCTGTGCGACAAGATCTTCCAGAAGAGCAGCTCGCTGCTGAGACACAAATATGAACACACAGGTGAATACAGATTCTTCACACAAAAAACACACAAAACACAAGCACCAGTCACAGATGGAGCATGAATAATAATAAAAATAACAAAAAATAAATAAAAGGAAAGGGAACTTGTCTCACCATCACTCACTTTTTTGGATCCTGGGAAAGATGAGTCAGAGTGCGAGCAAAGGGGGATTTTGCGCTGCAGCATAAAGAGGGGTGGACAGCTCCATTCCAGCAGGTATTACTCAACATGCGTAGAAGAGGTCTGAGAATTTCTTTCAGCCAAGTCCCCACCTCTGCACTGCCAGCTCCTCATGTGAAGCACCAAATGTTGTAAGAGGCGAGCTCTGGTAGTGATTTGGATTGCTCTAAGATGATGATGCCGTGGCCAAGCTCAGGTCAATGCTCTCAGAGGCATTGTAGCTTTTTTTCTTTATTACTCTGATACCTGGCTTGAAAGCATTGTTCTCAGCTCCAAATGACCTCAGCCTAGGTGTAAGTGGCCTGGATAAAGTTTCCTTGAAGGTTTTTAAGCACAATTGTTGTGATTTAGTTGTATTGTTTTGATATGTTTTCCTTGGATACATTAACGTTATGGCAGCTTTGGCATTGTTCATGCGACAGTGTGGGGGTTTTTAGTGATTGTTCTGTTTATTGTTTCCCTCCAAAGTCTTTTTTTTTTTTTTTTTACTCGAGGGAATTGTCATTTATCGTAAATATGTTGACTCATATTATTTTTGGTCTTTCTGTGCAGGGAAGCGACCTCACGAGTGCGGCATCTGCAGCAAGGCTTTCAAACACAAACACCACTTGATTGAACACATGCGGCTACACTCGGGGGAGAAGCCGTACCAGTGCGACAAATGCGGCAAGCGCTTCTCCCACTCGGGCTCCTACTCCCAGCACATGAACCACCGCTACTCCTACTGCAAGAAGGAGACGCAGAGCCAAGGAGGAGACAGGGAGAGCCCCGAGGAGGATGGCGAGGCCCCGGCCGAGATGGAGGCCCTGAACCACGTGCAGATGCAGCACATGGCCCCTCTCCAGCTGGATTTGGATGAGCGAGGAAGCAGCACAAGAGAAGACGAGGAGAGCGAGGAAGAGGAGGAGGAGGAGGAGGAAGGTGTGGTAGACATGGATGACATCCAGGTAGTGCAGATAGGAGAGGAGGAGGAAGAGGAAGAGCAAGGGCAAGGGAATGAGGAGGAGATGGAGAGAGTAATGGTGGGAGAAGAAGGAGAAGAAGAAGAAGAAGAGAAATCAGAGATAGAAATGAAACCTGAGGAAGTGGAGGCTGACACGAGGCAGGAGGAGCTCACAGGCACTCAGGAAGAGGAGGAAGTCAAGATGGAGGAAGAGGAGGTGATGGATACAGAAGGAGGGGTGATGGAGGAGGGGAATGCAGAGGAAGAGGTCAGAGAGGAGAGCGGAGTCGAAACAAACAGGAACACGGGTTCTGAAGACGAGAACCAGACGCCGCAGGAGGAAGGAGATACTGACTAAAAGAGGAACCAGACTCCTCCATGAAACACAATCAGATTCCTCCTCTCCTCGTGCAGAGGAAGAACGCAGGAGATGATGTCTGGTCACTCTGACAGTTTGTTTCAGTTCACTACTGTGTAGAAATCCAGGTGTGCCTGAAAAAAATACTAGTGACTTTTCCACAGGAGAGCAATTTCTCACTGTTAGAAAAATCCATTTGTAAAGAAAAAGATGAAGACGAACACAAATTTTAACAAAGGAAATGCATTATACAGACTTTGGAAGCTAGAGCCGACATGTTTTAGATAATGTTTTATTACTAAAACACCTTGGGTCATTTCTTTTTATCAGTGTTACTAATTTTATCACTCATATTTTAACCTTTAAAAGCTGTACAGTTGGGAGATATTTCTATACCTTTTTATTGCCAATGAACAAAAAAAAGTCAGTATTTTATTAAGTTGGAAGGAAAATGAGAAAAATCCTGTGCACTACAAGTGGCTTGGTTTACCTTTGGATTAAGCAGTTGAGTTGTGTTGTCTACCCTTCAGTATTACCGCACTAGATATACCACATCATCCCGCTAGCAGATGTTAGCATTATTTTTCTTCTTTTCTTTTTTTGTGTTATTTAGATCAGATTGTGAGCCTTAAGAAGAAAAACAATGGAAGATGGACGGGTCTTTTCACTTTAGTTCCTTTTAGGACGTTTAGACACATTGTTGTCAAAATATCTATCAGTGTTTTGCAGGAATAGTTTGACATATTGGGAAATATGCTTATCTGCTTTGTTCGTGAGAGTGAGATGTGAAGATTGATACCAATCTCATGCCTGTTCGGTAAATGACCTGTCAAGAAACTTAGCATACTGTAGCATGAAGACCAGAACATGCAGGAAATATGATATTTCCTGCCTGATTAGGAAAAGTAGCTAGTGATGGAATCTAGTTAGTTTGTTTCCTGCTGTTTACAGCATTTATTCTAACTTAAACAAGCCACCCCCTGGCTGTACCTTGGTATTTACCGAGCAGATATGGCCGTGGTATCTTGTTGTCTCAGGTCTTAACATGAAAGCAAATGAGCGTAACATCCGTCATGTCAAGCTATTTTTTTAAATGTTCAGAGTGAGCAGAAAGGAGATGTAGAAAACTGTCTGACCCTTTCTTTACCCCTCCCTATAACCCCCTACCCAACACCCACCTGAGGCTTATGCAAAAAAGAATCAAACTAAAACAAGAGAAACATGCAAATCAGAAGTGCCACAGAATATCGCTGTCGAAGCTTCGCAGGTATGATCAGACCTGAGCCAGCAGAATCTAGCCGACCACAGAATCATGTACCATAGACTCTAGATGACTCGTTTTTACTTCTACGCAGAGCGACTACATGAATTACGATGCACATGTTTTCAAACGGATGATGATGATGAAGTATGATTTCCACTTGTTAACTGTGTCCTGCCTTTTTCAAAGCTTATTCAGTGCACTTGTTTAACACACCACGAAACGCTCAAATGTCTCTTCAGGTAACAAAATGTAGGCAAATCCCAGGAGTTTAATTCAACAAAGTTTTTACCTGTCAGTATTATTTTTGTCTCTTATGTTGTTTTATGTTCTGTTCTGTTCAGTGTGTGTACTGTATGTTTCCAGCAATGGCAGTATTATCCCCACCCCCCAATGAGATGGGTATTTCTGTTTAGTCCTAGAGAACTTTTATATTTATGTGTCTTATTTTTTATATTTCTTTATGGTTATTTATTACACTATGTAGTGTACAATACTGTAGTTTGTATTAATACGATAATATATTTTAGTATGGAAAAAAAATGATTCAAAGGCAACTACAGCTACACGCCTGGAAAACGAGACTCCGGCATACTGAAGTATGTTTTACGAACAAACAAAATTATGTTTTTCCTCGGGAAAAAGAAACCCGCACCCTGCAAGCCTGAAAATTGGAACCTGTGACCTCTCTGCATCCATTCTCATGTTAGTTTAGTTTTCTTTCCCCCTCTCTAATATAATGCTACTGAACTTTTGAGAAAAAAAACTAATTGTATGTCTAATAGCATGAGTGTGTGCTGTTGTATTGAAGGATGATGCTTAACCACACAAACTGTCCTTTTGCCAAGCCAAAATAATAATGACGTATGTTCTTATGTTTTTATTTGTGCCAATTTGTTACTTTATATGTCAGTGTCAAGACCACACCCACTTTTATATGCCCCCGCGCCCCTTTTAACACCCTCATCTTTTTTTATAATGATTGTTTTTTTTGTTTTTGTTTTCATTTTAGTTCATTTTTTATGACTCCCCATCTCACAATAAAATACATCAATTACAAGCTGCTCAGTTTGTGATGCTATTTTTATTAAGAGATTTTAAAGTCATATAATATTAGGTTGTTCACATTGTAACATTCAAGTAAATATTATAGTAAAACATTTTAGCCAGGGGCCATTTATAAAAAACAGAACGGGACGAGATTGGGATCAAACTGCCGACCTTCTGATAAGTGAACAACCCTCTCTTCCTCATGAGGTACAGCTATAAGTGTGTAACAGGTACACAGACACTACAGGGTCCGAACTGGGCTCTAAACAAAAGCAGTGTCACCGTTATACTGTAAATGCCTTTGGCTGCAAAGGACCAACTAAAGGTATAAATATTTGTTCATGAATGGTCCTTAAAACAAATACATTCAGTTCCTGTACAGTCTAATACAATCCAGTTCAACTGCTCTGCCATGATACTTAATTACATTTATCATGTATTTGTTCTGTACTTGAGTACATTTGTTTTCAGGTACTTGTACTCCACCACATATATCTGCAATTATCTGCACTTTCTGCTCCACTGCATTTTCACAATGCACCGTGTTACATGTTTACATTGTTTTTTTTTTAAATAAATAGTTCTACATCTAATAAATAACAAGAAGGAAATTGGTTCCCTGATCCAATCAGAGTGGGCCTGTAACTTTAGACCCCGCCTCCTGCAGCAGCAGCATCACTGGTGAAGAAACACCACAGAGTCTCAGCCATAATGATAATAATGATAAAGAGTTTGATTAGGGAGTGGGCTACTTTTACTTGTAATACTTTTATTTAAAAGCAAGTACTTAGTTTTACTCAAGCAGAGAAGTTAATATTGTACTTGTACTTTTACCTGAGTTAATTTTGTCTGTGTATTTGTACTTTTACTTAAGTAAAATATTTGAGTACTTCATCCACCACTGATTTCAATGATTCTAGCTCTCAGGACATAGAGGAGTGTATTTCATGTATTTAGATCGTTTGATCATTTACAGCGACCCTTCAGAAAGATGTGCTAAGCTAACTAGTTGCTGGCTGTGCGTCTCTGCCCACGTGTGAGCGCTCTCACCTGTTTCTAACCTTCTGTCGAAAAGCATATAAACATTTTTATGACCCCAAACTGTCGAGCTGCTCTTTAGAATTAAACTGTGTTACATGATGAATATAATGAATAAAGCAGCAGTTATCAGTTAGTCCAGTGTGCCGGGTAGCAGCCCAGCCCAAGGTCAGCCCTATTGATCCAGATTAGGTTTCAAGAAGGGTCGACCCGCCTCCTGCCTCCGCAGCCACGGCCCCTCCAGCGCCATGAATTAGTAATGGAATGGACTAAAAATCCATAGTGTGTTGAGCAGTTGAAAATGATACAATATTTGATAGTTCTCTCTCTCTCTCTCTCTCTCTCTTTTCTTTGTTTAGTCTTTCTTCAAACTCTGCGTCCTGAGGGCGGAGGTAAGACGTGGCGGGGGTGGAGCTGGATTGATGCTTTATAGGACAGCTCACACTGTAACATTACTGTGTCAAACCGTCCAGCAGCATCTTGTAATTGTGCCTATTATAAATGTCGTTAACAGTGGTCACAGCAGCTCACTCTGAGACTCTGGAAAGGTCAGGACGGTGAGTGTAGCCCGTGGCTGCGCGTTCAGGATGCACGGCCGTTTTACAGGCTTTCAGTCCAATCCTGGACCTACAGCCAAGATATTGCCATATGTTCTGCTGGGCTCAGCATTTCAAAGGAAAATTGAAAAGCTATAACTGCTAAGAGGATATGGAGTGCTCTTGCCAATAATGGTGCAAAAGCCTGATGAAGTATCGTGGCTGCCGGGACTCTGACACCAAGCCAAGCCCAGGGGGCTGCAGCTCCCCGGGGAAATTTAGAGAAAAGCCTGGAGGAGGAGGAAAGAAAAGCCAGCGCTCAGGAAATAGCAGTCACTTAAATATCATGTTCATTTACTCAACCACTAAATAGCAGAACGTACACTGAGACAGCGTGAGTGTGTGTGAGTGTGTGTGTGTGTGTGTGTGTGTGTGTGTATGTGTGTGTGTGAAGGGGGCAGGTTAATGTGCCACTTCATGTGACAAATTGCTGTTTCAGAGCCCCATTTTTAACACACTGGTCAACATAAGCTCATACATAAGTGAAAATCTATTCATGCACTGAAAACCATTGTGAACGTGTTTGTGGTCTGTGCACACTCACAGATCTGTCAACCCAACACTCAACATTCAAACCACAACACAACGAGACACAACAACGTTTTTCTAACCCTAACTTGCAGCATCTGTTATTCTCTATGGAGATTTAAATGTGGTGCATCATGGGACATGGTCTACACTTATCAGCAAATAATCCACTTGTTGGTCAAATAATTGAAGCAATGTATTCGGCTCTTGTTTGTACAAGAATCAACATGTATGTAACACAATGTAAGATTAAAATAACAAAGCATGACACAACAATATAACAGCAAAGCAACAAGTTATGTAGCAGATTATAACAACAGCTGATGCATTGTGAATACACATTCAATGACAGAGCATGAACACATCTTATTAATAATAATAATAATAAATAAAACATATTTGAACCTGATTCTATATCACAGACTTTTTCATAGCTTTGGTTCAGTTTCACTCATAAATGTTTATGGTTATTTGTGACCTCAAAAAATCGATGGGTTATTGTCACTGTTGCATTTTAAGATGTTTTATCTAGAAGATAAAAATGTGCACCTAGGTCTGTATTTGAAATAATTTATTAGACGATTACGATAAAATCATGATTGAGTGTATTTCATAGTTTCCTTTGTCTGTATCAACCACAATGTTGCTGTTTTTTATTCCGGACACAAAAACTTAAGCTGGAATGCAACATACAACAGTAATGTCAATACATTGCATCATTTGCGCAGTGATGAAAAGACAGGAAGTTGCAATCAATTTTCCAATTGGCCACATCTTTGAGCTGTGAGATCAGAGCGAAAGCCAACATAAAATACTGGACACACATATGTTAAATACTATATTCTACCATAAGTATATAATACATGGAATGTGTGTGTCAACCTCAGGAAGCATTGGACTGCAGCCAGTAAAACCTTCCCAGGCCTCTGTCACCTATGAACAGTGACTCTTTGCCTTTTGTCATCTTGGTTTTTGTTTTAAATGACAATCAGCAACACACAAACACAAGTGTGCGTCCGATAGCACCGATCAAAGACTATGAGGTCACCGATAGAGGGGGGCAGTGGGAGCATCTGTGTGTGTGTGTGTGTGTGTGTGTGTGTGTGTGTGTGTGTGTGTGTGTGTGTGTGTGTGTGTGTGTGTGTGTGTGTGTGTGTGTGTGTGTGTGTGTGGAGATGAAAGGGTTGATTGGATTGTCATTGTGCTGTATTTAGCTCATACCTGAAACATCTCCCTGGAGAATTACCCTTCAGCTACAGTAATATGAAACCAATCGTTAACCATGTCGAGATTCACCGAGGTTTTAGGTGTCCTTGTTGAGCAGCGAGTCATTACCATGAATCCTGGTCACCTTTTTACCAATCAGCCTAATCACAATCCAACATTTGACACACACACACAGACACACACGCACGCAGAAACACACACACACACACACACACCTTTCCTTCCAGCTGAATCCTATTACAGTGTTTCTCAGAGATAAGCCCTGGTGAAATCTATCTATAAATGAAATTTATGCATCATCGTTTAAGCTTGTAATTGCTTAGAGACTCTATTCATTTTATTAGACAGCATATCTTCTCTGTGGCTCAGCTGGCTGTGTGTTGGGAACTGTGTTATTTTGTGCTCTTTTGTGCAGTTTGGGTCGCTTTGTAACGAGGACAATGAGTTGATAGGTTTACACGCACTCATTCTCAAATCTCCTATGTTCTCTCCCTTTTTTACTCTCTCTCTCTCTCTCTCTCTCACACACACATTTAGTATTAATGTTGTAGCAGTTTCGTGCTTTCTTTTCAGGGTGAGGTTCAGGGCTGACTTTCACCACTTCCCCTCCTCGTTACCACATCAGGACTCGAGTTGCGCAAGAAAAACACCAGCACAACCACAATCACTTCACAACCCCTGCCTCTACACACACACACACGCACACACACACACACACACACACACACAAAAGTCCCAACCAGTCAGTTGCAGGTATGGCCGGCCCTCCCACACTGCTGGGACAATATGGAGCGGCTCTCAGTCATGACTAGAATAACAAGGAGCTGCACAGAATTCAATTAAATGGTTTGCTCTTTGGAAAGCTACCGCCCACCTGCCTGCACACACACACACACACACACACGCGCTGCACTATGCTGTAAGTAACACACCTCTACCCAACTACCCACTCTTGTGTGCTTTGGTCCTCCCACACACACAGGAAAGCATGCATGAAACACACACTCACGCAAATATCCATTTCTCCACTCCCCTGAGTCTCCGCTGTTGTGTGTGTGTGTGTGTGTGTGTGTGTGTGTGTGTGTGTGTGTGTGTGTGTGTGTACTGTGTAATCCCATTGTCCCGTCCTCCTCAGAGAAGCCTGGACCTTCAAGTGTCGCCTTCAAAAGTAGCCGTCTGATTGGCTGCTGGAGGTCAGCGGATAAGCCCATAAAAAGGCGTGACATCTCTTTACACTCCTCTAAATGTTCACCTCTTCGTCCTTACAGAGCCCGGACGCTACAAGGACTCCATCTCTCCGCCTTTGTGTCACACACACTCACTGATGTCTGAGGAAGCAAATGATACGAATACTCTCTTTAATGCAACGGAATAAATGATCACTTCAGAGAAGGTGATTCCTCTTTATGGTTTTCAGACAGATGATGAGATGATTCCTCATCTGTTCAGAAACTGAAGAATGTAGATTCACCTCTTTTCTCTCCTGTCTTTTTTCGTTTTCAAAAATCCTCCTCCTGTTAAAAAAAAAATCCATCCATCATCTATACCCTTGATCCTTTGACGGTCGAGGGGGCTGGAGCCAATCCCAGCTGACATTGGGTGAGAGGCGGGTACATTCTGGACAGGTCTGAGACAAAAAAATAATTCACAGCCATATTCACACCAGTCTCCAATCAACCTTACCCAAATCTGCATGTCTTTGGCCTGTGGGAGGAAGCATGGGAGAAAGCTCTGCATAGAAAGCCTCCTGCAAGCCGGGATTCAAACCAAGAACCTTCTTGCTGTGAGGCACCGAAACCATCCAGTCAGTTTCCAGAAGCTTTTATATTTGCCACTTTAACAGCTGGGGTCAGAGAGGTGCTTCTTTTTGTTGAGTGTTTCCTGCAGCTGTGGTTTGATTGAAAGAGGCAAATGCTTGTGTTGCAGAAGCAATGGTCGCCATGGCTGAACAGACACAACCTGTCAAAACCAAGGGTCACCAAAATTAGTACCGTGATAACTGTTTATTGAAATGCTCTCCTCAAAGCCCGAACGTGAGAGTCCTGACGTGCATTGGTTCCCTTCAGGGACAGGTGGCTCTTTTCATTTACACTCGTAGTTCGAAGCATTTCAAGTACAACGGTAAATATTCAGACTGTGTTAAAGCTGCCGCCCAAACAGAGGTTGGATTAGCCAATTAGCTCGATGAGCAGGGCTGAGCCATGTGTGGTTGAGATTTGGGACATCAACCATGACGCTGTTTGCTACAGAGATCTGCAGAGACGTTCTCCCTTGTCTTATTGCAGCTTCATAATTCCTGCATTAGAAAAACATGAACTCGTGTCAGTGACATCGGCTTCAAATCATTTTCAAGCTCTCAGTGTCGGTCATAAGTCCAAACTGAAATATCTATTTAATGGCAAACCATGAATTATAAACACAGAATTAGTGAGTACAATTAACTATTTTCTCCACCAGACTTTTCCCCTCCAGAGAGAAATCAGCTTTTAGACCATCAGATAGAAAACTCAAGGACACACTCATGTTGAATAATAAATGAAAAATTGATTTTAAAAAAACTGTTAATACAAATGAATGAATAAATCATGGATAATATAAAAATCAAAGGAGACTTTCACCGCGCCGTGTCTGCAGACATACTGTTGTCATAGCAGGAGAAAAGAAAAGTCCCTGAGCAAACATCCAGACGAGGTACAGAGCTGTGAATCACTCAGCACACGACAGCTGAACTCAGACGGGTCGGCTCTGAGCCCTCTCACATCCAGGTCGTCTAGATGCAGACTCTGCCCGTCTCTTTTCTCCATCGCTTTGTTCATCTCCGTCCTCAACCATCGCTCTTACTGAGAATGTGTCCAGTATCTCCGTCCCGCCACGCTCAACCTTTGCCAGGTGTACATGCCTCGCTAGAGATGACCTTTAACCTTGGCCTTTGTCTGACTCCGCTGGGAGTCGGCGTGTGTGCGTGTGTGCGTGTTTCATGGAGGGCGTGAAAAGGGGTTAAAAGACGTGTTCTGTGCTTAACAACCTCCATCATCACACCTCCTTCCCACCGGTACCTGAGCGTCTTTATCCCATTTATGTGTCACACGCTAGGATCACTCACACACCTCACAGCCTTTCCTCATTCTCTCCTCCTCACGCTCATGTCAGCCTCACATGTGCTGTCTCTGTTTCTCCTCCAGTTAATTGGGCTGAGCAGCTCGGGCAGCACCTGTTGTTTTAAATTCAACAGATTATCTACAGGTTTAGTCTTCCTCGGCTGTTGTGTCTGAGACATGAGCTCCAGAGATTTTAACGCTGTGGACTTAAAGGGGCAAAATAATCTGATGTGGTAGTAGATTTACTTAGTTACAGTACATATTTCATGTATCTGTGATTAGATAGATTTATTTCCAGGTACTTTTCCCTTTTATTCCCATTCGTATAACTGCAAATATGTATACTTTCTTCTTCACTACACCTCACAGTGCAGAGAGTTACATGTTCACATTGTTATTTATATTTTTTAAAGAAAATCAATAATGAGAGGGGAATTTTTACAGTGAGCCAATCAGGCAGGTAATATTAGATCTTAATATTTGTGTGTGTGTGTGTGTGTGTGTGTTTGGTACCTCAGAGCAGCTGATGTCTCCACTCACTGGGCAGCAGATGATTACTCACCCAAGACACATGGTCTCCTTACTTTATCCAAACACGGTCCCACGCATGCAAGAGAAGAAACACATGTTAGTCCTAAAAACGTCTGCACTGGATTAAATGCGGTGTTAGTTGTTTGTGAGAGATGGACATACATCGACAAGTTCAAACTAAAAGCCAATAATTACAGCTTGGCAACTCATGCACCAAAATACGGGCGAACTTTCCGAATTGTTGTTCCAACTTGAGGTGAAGTTCACATGAATTTTCCCAGCCAGCAACTCATTTCCACGATTGTTCCACCCGATGAACACACTATTACTCCAGTGACATTAAACCCAGACTTCCTGTGAGTAATTTCTTTTAGCAGGATTCAAACTCATGCTCAATGTTCCTGAGCCACATCGTGTTGACCCTGCACCATATTAGATGAAAGTGACGTTCACAGAGACTATTTGAACTCATCACTTCTAGCAGTAGCAAAAAAATTGAGATTTTTGAAAAAGATGTGAGAGCGACGCCGTCTCGCAGCATCACATTAACACTCCTGTGCCGGCAAAGCAGCTTTTAGTCTAAACCTGTGACTTATTTAAGACAAACATGAGCTTGGTTCACCCACTATCAACTAACTCTGTCTTTGTGCTGTTTGGATGGTGGGCAGGTTTGCAATATTTCCAGCAGCACAGAGATGAGAGCTGAAAGTGAAACTGAACCATATATATATATGTATATATATTTATATATATATATATATATATATACACACACATATCACAAAACAGGGATGGATATAAACAATATCATATATAAACAATAAGTACATAGTTGTGTATTTCTATGAACAGTATATTGCATTGAGACCAAGACTTTGCACAGTATATTTGATTTCTTTTTGAATATGAAGATGTCCAGAGAGTTTGTTGATGATAAAAGAGCCGACCACAGTGTTGATGTGCTGTAAATAAAATCACATGATCCCTGCAGCGGAATATAATACGTAACTTCCTGACTCTATCTGCTGCTCCACCCCTCACTTGAATAACGTGCAGAACCTCTCGCTGCGTTGTGCAATTGTGAAAGACAAACTAAACATTAAACTGTGGATAAAGTCCAGACCCAGACTTCATCCACAGGTCATGTCTGGAAATGGCATGTGATCCATGCACATTAAATATCATTTGACCCAGTGTTCTCTGAAAATATAGATTAATGTGCATATGAACCTTTTTTAATCTGCATTTACAAGTTTTCAGGGCCTGTTCTCGGAGCTTGGGCTGCACCCCCCTCCTTTTCTTCTTAGGCAACTTGAGTCACTTGTATTTTTAAAGTGTTTATTTTCGAAATAATCGGAAGATTTCCAGTGATGCACAACATCCTGAAATACACGTTCACATCTCACTTGGAGCCATCATCACTTTGCTGCAGGGATGCCAGGGTGGCTCATCTCACTGTTTTCCTTTAAGCTGAAGTCAAAAGCGCCAGTGATGATGTTTAGTGTGTAAACGAGCAGATTGTGACAGTGACTGTTGTGATTCAAATACAGAAGCAACACTAATTCCTGACATTATTAATCACACGCACACACTTTCATTTGCTTTCCTTATCGTAACCTTTAAAATGACCCTAGAAATGAGGCTCGCAGTCGGAGGAAGAGCGATAGAGGGAAATGAGGAGAAGAAGGGGGGGGTGAATAAAATGAGATGATGAGGAGGGGTCCTAATCAGTGCGGGCAGCTTCCATTCCCTCCTTCTGTCTCTGTCTGTTGCCATTTCCTCAAGCTCTTTTCATTAAGACACCGGAGGCCTCGCTTTTCTGTGCCGGCGTCCGTCACCACCTCTGACCTTTTGGACCATGAGACTTGTGTGTGTGTGTGTGTGTGTGTGTGTGTGTGTGTGTGTGTGTGTGTGTGTGTGTGTGTGTGTGTTTCCAGTTTGGATGGAAGTCCACAACCCCCCCCTTCACCAACCCACCCTCCCATGCCCCGTCCAGCCTTCTGTCCCCGTCATCATTCATGGGGTGAGTGCTGGGGGGAGATGGCGGCACTGTGGGCCCCAGGGAACCGTTTGGGAGTAAGTGAGTGAGTGAGGGGGTGTGTGTGTGTGTGTGTGCGTGCGTGCGTGGGAGCAATGAAGGGTGGGAGGGGGTGAGTGAGTGAGGAAATAAAGATATAAAATCCCTGTGTCTCTGTGTGTGTGTGTGAGATGAGTCTGTAATCCAACCTGTCTCTCCTGATGCCCTCCTCCTCCCTCCTAAAGAAGGAGAACAGGTTGGAGGGCCCGTCTCTCTGTGCCAGATGGCTCCACATTGACAAATCAATTAGGCTCCACCTCATCACCAGGGGAACTGGGGCTACAGACCCGGACGCCTCCACCCCCCCACCACCCTGGGGTCCTCCTCGGTCGACCACTCCTCCGTCTCCCCTCGCCTTAATCACCCCTGTGATCCCCAGAAAGCTTAGCCTGGGTAAAAGAGGGCAAGAGCAAAACAGATAAAACAAAGAGGCTGGCAGCACATGAATCACCTAGCATCAATATGGATGACTTCCATGCTAATGCAGGGGGGACCGGAGAGGAGCAGTGGCAAAAGCTTGATTCTGTGTGTATATATGTGTGTGTGTGTGTGTGTGTGTGTGTGTGTGTGTGTGTGTGTGTGTTTACAAGCTCAGTCAGAGCAGATTTGCCATGTGCTGAAGAGCCAAGTGTCTCAAGTTGTTTTTCTTTCCCCGTGTGGAGGTGGGAGAGGAGGGGGAGGAAGATGAGGAGGAGGGAGGGATGGAGGGAGGGTGGACGTTTTAGGGGAATCTAATCCAAAGAGAATAAACAGCGCAGCCTGGAGCAGGTATATGCATCTGGGTCGCACACACACACACACACAGGAGGGGCAATCCATGTTCTTCACTACACCCTAGTGGGAGAGGAGGGACACTGCAGGGGGAAGGATGGACAGAGGGGGTGGGGGGGTCCCTCAAGGTTCTGCTTTAAGGTGCATTTCACGAACAGATCTGAAACAAAAATCCATTAAAATGTCAAAGATTTATATAAATGCAAAGAGAGGCAAAGGTCAAGGACCATCCTTCACCCCTGTCATTAATGTGAGATGCTCTTAAAAGCCATAAAAGAGTCTGCAGTTGGACATTGACTTTGCGATACTTGTCAAAAATACTTATTGGGTTTAAAGTACAATTTTTTTTACTATTATAAGCAATCTAAATTATAAAAACATTATATTATTATTTTGAAATTCCAACTAGAAAGAATACATTATTTGTGAGTAAAGCACTTGAGGAAAAAGGCCCATTAATAAGATTTCATTTACAAGTGTCAACAGATGTAGAGTTGTGTAAATCTACAGTCATTTCCATGTTGAATAAATCTGGCAAGTATTTTAATGCGACGCACATTTTGTTTTTATGCACAAAGTGATGACTCAGCTTCCTGATTATGAAAATTTAGTAAGAAAGTACTTCCTTAAGTTTAGCCGAGCAGCTTTTCCGAGGCTGCAGGATATCTGGTATTGTCTCCTAGAACAGAAAAGTCCATTATTTCATAATGTGGATTACTGACACTAAATCTTAACATGGAAGGAGGAGACTTCATTAAAACCTTTGGTAATGATTGATAACCTGCATTTACTCAGGCAACTTGGGGGCTGATTGTCAGTGTATTTGGTGAACATAGTAACAAACGGTTGCCTGTTTAACTCTGCATCTAACCAGAGCAACACAAATGTTCATTTGGAGTCAGGACTTAATGCCACATCGTGAATATTAGTCCTCTTATTTTACTGAGCAGAATATCTGGTTCTTTGGCTGCTGACTGTTGCATTTTATCATCAGTTGTACATTTTTGTGTCTGCTGTCCAGGTGTTCAGCAGGTACAATACAGATGCTTTAACAAAAGTGTTTTTGTTGAAAATATTTGCAGACTGTAAAAGAGAAAATAAGAAAAGAGCCACAGACCTGAGGGGGAAACATCGAATAGTGCAGCTTTTAAAGTTTGTTCAATTTTCCATCCTGCTTGTGCACGAGGTAGTGAAGAGGAGGACGGTGAGTCTGGGAGGTCAAAGGTCACAAGAGCAACAAGAAATAGATGTGATTCTGAGAGCGCTGGCAAATTTGACCAATTTTCTCCTCTCCAAACGCTCTGAGTCGAGGCCCCTGAGCTTGCTGATGTAGGAGAGGAAGGTGGGAGGCAGGTTTTCACGTGTTGGGAGGGGCGGCGGCGTGATTGAGAGGTGTGTGGGTGCCCTCCTGGCTCGACTCAATCCCTGCGTCCCTTTACTCATCCGATCCGGGGGCAGCGACAAGAGAGAAAGTGAGAGCTGATGCCGAGACCCCTGGGGAGAGATTAGCGCTGACAGCACAACAAAGAAGAATTATGCCAGGGGGCCCTCGGCTCTTCGACAAATTCAAATGTAATGTATGGCTTTAACTGCGCCAAGGAGGATCAACATAATATATGATCGACCCACTTTGCGGTGCGCTCCGCTGGCAGTGATGTAAAAGCGATTTATGCCCGTAAAAATGTGCAGGCTAATTAAGTAAGACGTTGGCACAGGAGCAAATCAAATGAGCTTATGAGAGAGCTGGCAAAGACGAGCGTCCCTCCCTCTGAAAGGTTTACCTGCGCTAACAGAAAGAAAACTTCCACTGGTTCGCTCACTGCAACTTTTCTCTCTCCATCAGAAGCAGAAACGCTCACGATGGAGAGTCCTCCGATCAGACGTGGACGTCCACGCTGTGAGGCCTGTTGATCCTTTAATTAAATTCTTGTTTGTGATTTGTTTAGTGGCAGTGCAAGGGGGGGGGGGGGGCCCGGGGGCTTCTGTAATTACGCAGGGGCCTCTCCTCCAATCAGACAGCGGTGAAAAGGCTGTGGATGAAATGTCCTAATTACAGCCTCGACGGAGAGAAGGGCTCCACCGGGGGAATACGTTCTGCTGTCAGTGAACAGATTCTGGAGCCAACGGTGTTAATGAGAGAGAGGAAAAAACAGACAACCCCCCCCCCCCTTTTCAAATTAATCAGAGCACCTAGTTCTTCCTGTCTCACTGTCAGCTCTTATCATGGTCGACCTCATCCTCACATCTTCATCCAGGACGGAGGAACATAGTATCCTCTCTTCTTTTTCACGTGTCCATTTTCTGAGTGTAATCATCACTTAATGGCCCCCAAACCCCCCCCCCCCCCCCCTCCTGTACAAGCCACTAACACATAATCTCTGCGTCTCCGAGGGGGGAAGAGTGTGTCGGAGCAAGGTTTTAAGGAGGAGCAGTCATCCAGCTAGGCCCATTTCTCTAATGAGCTGCTGAACAGGCCATGTCAGAGACCTACAGAGGGTAACTGCTCTACTACCTCAGGCCCACGGTGGGTTACAACCCCCCCACCACCACCATGGAGGAGGCAGACAGCCAAGGGGAAGATTTTAGAACCACCAGTTAACCAAAGAACGTGTTTTTGTCTGCAATGTATTTTTTTTCTTTTTCTCCCTGCAGCAACAGTAGGAGTTTCCCGTTGATTGAAACCCCCGCTGCATGCATACAACATGCCACTGTTGTCTCGCCTGTGCTCGCTCTCTATCTGCGGTTAATTTCCCCAGACCCCCATATCAGCTGCTGCAGGTAGACCTCGGAGAGGTGTAACGCAGGGCCTCATCTCAATCCTCCCTCCCCCCACGGCCGGCTCGCTTCAACACTCAATCACAGCAGGAGGAAACGCTCATAGGTGTGCAAGGTTGTCGAGTCTTTTGTAGCAGGTGAAGCCGACTCTGACTGTAGAGGTGAGTGTGTGTGTGTGTGTCCGTGGGTAAAGTAAATAACTATTCTGGAGAGAGGCCTCTACCTGTCATGGGGCACTGATACTGTCTTGCCTTGTATTTATTGCCTACTTAATGGACTTGATTGTATTACTGAAGGTAAGAAGGGGGGAGAGGGAAAAAAATCCATTGCCAGCTCGAAGGTGCTTTCAGCATCCTGCAATTACCTTATGTAAATCCTGGCCTGGAATGTTGATCCACCGCTATTTAAAATGCATTGAATTTCCATGGAAAATGATCCACTCCTGCTGCCTGAAGCTCATTAATAACAACGACGAGCCGCGCTGACATTTGGAATACTTACACGCTTACTTAGCATCGCCACGCGTGTGAGAACACAGCCGCGCGCTTCAGCTATGACAGCACGTTGGGAAAAAAAAAAAAAAGGATAGCTTTGAATTAGAGTGCACGGGCAAATAAGTTATTTCTGCAACAGTAGACATTTCTTCTTCTTCGTGCACATGACGTGCTTGTAAGTGCTCACTCGTCTTTGATCGTGCAGACAGAGCTGAGCAGCAGGTGTACATGCTCCATGTGTTTGCCCTGGATTCTAACATTTACAGTGACATGCTTGTTCCATATTGTTACAGTCAGATCTAATGACAAAAATAGGTATTCCCATTTAAGTGTAGTGGTGTGAAAAGTTGCAGTTAGTTTAGTTTTTGGCCTGTAAGATGCTGGAGACTGAGGGGGCTGCAGCGCCCCTACTGGTAAAAGGCTGTAACTAAAAAAAAGTTGACTAAACAAATCAATTAAATGTGTAGAGTAGCATATATAGCAGTCACTGTAATATTTCTTTAATTCAACATTATCTTTAATATTTGATTTTATTTCTGTGTAGCCTTTCTCATGCACACCGAAATGCTTAGATACTGTTTGTTTCAAAAACTGATGCATTTAATTGCAGTAAACCCGCGTGTGCTGCCTGTTGCAGTGTAAAATGTCTTACAGCTGGTATAAATTCATGAATGCTAATATAGAGACATTCTCTGCACCCGACTCACGGACTTCCATCGTCCCGTGTATTTGTCCACACAATATGCATTAGAGACGCCTGTTCCCTAAAATACAGACTCTGTCCTTACGTTGTATTTGTAGCTCTGTGTTAAACCTGTGGTCTAAAGGCCTATAGCGCTCTGACATCACTCTGGTATGTGACTGATGTTCGGCAGGACCCAGGGGAACATGGGTCCTCCTGTCAGTCCAGCTGTTCAGGTTGGACGTTGGGTGGGTGGGGGTTGCAGGCAGGGGGCTGCTGCTGCTGTATATTACACTGTAAAATGTGGTTAATGTGTCAAATTAAAAGTCACACACATCTCCCTATTATAATTGATTTAATAGCATCTCTCACACAGCAGAGAATTTTTGATAGTAGAGCTTCTCATCTACTGATTCCACAAATGTCTGTCATGGACAGTTCATCCTATCCACTTCATACTTGATGTGTGTGTTATTACTCTCCTGAGGAATTACAGTGTTAAATTGTGTTACCTTCAATATAAATAAAAACTATATGAACAGACCAGCACTGTGCACCAGTCAGTGGGGGCGGGGCAGTGTCCCTTCAGACTGTGGACCGAGTCTTCTTCCAAGTCCTTGAATGAACTAAAGCAGGTCGGCAACTGTGTCAAACCATCGATGCCAGATCATTTCGATAATCAGATTATTTCATTTTGGAACATCAGACTGAGACGGACATTCACAGGCGTCGTGGGATATGATGTCATGAATCACTTTGTTTGAAAATTTGTCTCTAAATTAAAAGCACAATGTTCGTTTTGCTTTGATCGAGCTGAGTTACAGAGCTTTTATTTTGAAAAGTTGTTAACTTGCTGAAGAGCTTGTCTAGACTTCTGAAATAGCCGACATGCAATGCATGAAAAAATCACAGTGTTTCAGTGAATCATTCAAACTTACATATGAACCGCACACGTGAACATTTAAAAATGCAAATTCTGTTTCATTTAATGGAAAATATTCGAATCTTCACCGCAGATAAACTAGGTAGGATGAACACAAAGTGTTTTAACTTCACTCTGTATAACAGACAGTTTGTAAAAAGATGCACACAAACAAAAAGCAGTGACAGTATATTGTAGAACTGTTTGAGGATGAAAAGGAATAATTCTGAAGTAGCTGCAGAGCATCGACACAGGACAAGAGACCAAAACATTTAAAACGGGCACGGCACTTTTTCAAACTAAATAATCACAAAAAATTGTTCTCTGTTTAAAACGGCTCTAACAACCATGATGAAACATAAATGTCCACGTGTGCGGTTTCTCTCGGCGTCCTGATGCTTTTTCAGCATCTTTACGCTCAGTGTTTTTTAATTTTACAGCCCACAAATTTTAATATTTCCCTCAGACTCACCACCATCATCCTCGTTCCCAGCAGCACAAAGCAGCTGCTTTCAGTGAGAAGACACTGTGCGCTACCTGACCAGCAAAGTTACAGCAACTCGCCAGTGAACGTATAGTGAAGCATTTAATAGCTAAAGAAGATGCTCATGTTGCTGTGGAACTGCTGGATGTGCAAAGTGTCAATTATGTGCTATAACTTTTACCATCACGGTTTTATAATCTCAAACTAATAGCAGCGTCCTTGGGTTCAGCAGCCATTTGCTCGCTGAGCTATGAGTAAAAAGCAGCGGGTAAAGTACAGAGGTCTTTACCACAGAGTGGCAAAAACCTCCCAACCATTTTGTTCCTCAACCAGCCACTTTGCCGACAGCCCACCTGCAAATGAAGCGAGGTTGGGGTGGAGGGGAGAAGCACTGAAGATCCATTAATCTTTCATGCTCCATAATGGCTTGTTCACATTACCTGCCCACACCTCAGCCTCCACGGAGCAGCCAGGGCCAGCGCCGAGCAGATCAGGCCCTGAAAAACCACAGCGAGCATATGGAGCACTTCAAACACTCAGAGCCTCCCCGGCCCTGAGCTGTGGTCGCACCTATGAATTATAGAAATGATCTAATTGTTTTCTCATTTGGAAATTCTGGGGGCCCACCCCTCCGCGTCTCACTTTTAACGGCCTGCGGTTTCCAGCGGGGCACATGATTCACTGCTGCCCACCTCCAGCACATTTGTTGAATCCACGGTGGTCCGTCCAATGAAAACAGAGGCATGGCAGAGGTGTAAGTCAAACCTGTTGCAATGAAATAATACGCAGGCGAGAGAGGAAGGGGGTACACCGGACTTCAAAGGGCAGTGGCTGTGATCAGAGGAAGGTCACGTGTGGCGATAAACACACTCCACTGAGAAGCTACTTTTTTTTAGACGGCTAAAGATCGTACACACCTATCAGAGACGTGTTTATATGTGTAGGATCGAAATGAAACTGAGGAATCCTGCACACTTTGTAAATCACAGTACCCACTTTATTAAAGAGTTACTGCACACGCATGTATTTTTAAGCTGTAAACTAAATTAAATGACTGTTTCTTGATGGAATGCATTAATGCTGGTTTTAAAAATCACATTTATTATGAAATTTATAGTTTAAAAAGGGACAATGCTCATTCAGGACATCTCTACGTCCTTACATGACATCACATCTGCACACTTCAGTCAGGCAACAAAAAACAAGTCTTAAAAAGTGGAAATTCTACTCACCACTATGCTGTTGGAGGGGGGGGCTGACGTGTTTGAGTCCACAGATATGTGTCCTCTGTTATCTTTCTCCGGAGCCACGTTCGAGGACATTCAGGCTAAAAACATGGTGGAAATTACGCAGTTTCGAGTAAAACATGACTTTGGACCGTGGGAGGAAGATGGAGTATCCACAGAAAACCACGCAGACACAAGTAGAACATGCAAACACAAAAAGTCCCTGGTCGCCAGGCAGGTTCAAACCCACAACCCTCCTGCTGTGAGGCGATGGTTCTTACAAACTGAAGTACTGACAATGTGTTTTGTGCATTTTCCAGAGGGACATTGTTGCAAGGAAGACGAGCTGAGAGCAGATTAAACTGCAGATTCTAAAATCATCTATCAGTAGTTTTTCTGAGGAGGTGCAGGGGGGTGTGGCCATGATACACTTATGTCACATTATTCCTTTGTTCCATTTGTTTTAATTCACACAATTTGAAGTCTTTCATAAAAAACTGGACTGACTATGAAAAGTAAAATACTCATCAGATACAATCATTCATGACTTCTGAGGTTCAACCTAAAAATCAAAAGTAAAAAAGACAAAATGAGGCAGAATTCTGAGAAACCAGAAAATCGAAATTATGACAAAAAAGCAACACAACTTTTCAAAATGTTTAAGATGATATTAATTTCAAAAGACTTTAAATATACACTTATATTTCATCAACTCATTCTTTTAAACGTTATCAATCTTAGAATTGTGTGAACTGACTGTTTTATACATATGATATAATATAGTTATTTTAATCATTTGTCTTTCATACATATATATCCAGATTCAGAGGAAACCTAAAGTAGAGGACATATAAGACACGACAAAACACACACACACACACACACACTCTGCAGGAACATAAAGAGGAAGCTGAATGTAATCTTCCTCTCAGCGTGGCCCAGTGAGCAGCCTTGCTCAGCACTCGCTCCACCTCGTGCTTCTTAATCAAAACTGGCACTGTGGCAATTACCTAATTAGACATCAATTAATCCACACCCTTCAGGTCCGCAGCCGCGTCTGACCTGCGGAGCGACGACAGAAACGCCTTCGAAGAACAGAGGAGTCCCATTAATGGAGGCCGAGCAGCAGAGGTGGTGCCGCATTCGAGAAAAAAATCTCCAGAAATATACTGCAATTCATTTCATAATTAACAGGTAGAGATATAATTGATTGAGATGTGAAAGCTTAATCACTCAATTCAATAAGCAGGATATCAGTGTTGAGTAGATTAATTCAATTATGTAATTAAAGCCGAGGGAGAGGTGAAGCTTTAGAGTAGATTGAAGGTTAAATCGCAGACTCGCTGTTCCTTCTGTCGTCTCGGCCCAACATTCAAGTACACACACACACACACACACACACACACACACACACACACACACACACACACACACACACACAGAACATACTGACGAGTCCCACATTTAGTTTGTCTTTTTTATTAGACATAGCAATTTCACAAACAGCAGTTAGCCTGATAATTACATTCAAAATGTGCAGCTGACCATGCGCAAACACTCCAGATACGCCTCCAAACAAAAGTAACAGTCGATCATCGTGTGTTTGTTTTCTCATGTTTTCATTCCAAAATCTAAAGAAAATCATCGTTCACTGGTTCACCATCAAGGCATACACACTTCAGTCACTAGAACACATTTTAACAACTATTTTCTGTCACTGTACATAAGCTCTGAAAGCTTCTTAAAGGCTCTTCTCATTCTAACACACTCGCGTACGTCGACCTTTAGAACATGTTCTCGTCCCCGGTTCCCTTCTCTGAATACTCTTTAATATTAGCAACGGTGAGGAGAGGGGTCGTACGAGTCGGACACACTTCACGTGAAATGGTAAACGCAGCAGAAATCTGCGTTATCGTTTCCCAGTAATGACTTCGGTTGTTTCCCATCAGCACAGGACACCAACACTGAGGTTTCATTAAAAGAGCACGCACGACGACCCCCGGGCAGTTAAACGGAAACTTGACCAAAAGCACGTTAAGACTACACGACACACAGTTTGTACAAAGTGGCAAAGACGAGGATGCTTCTGCTCAGGTTTTATTCCATTTAGGTTAATTCACTCACACACACACACACACACACATACACACACAAACGGAGGCTCTGTTCTCCGTCATTCAAGTCATGGGACGCTTGTGTCACAGGGTCAATGGTTAACACTGGTTGAAAAGGGGAAGTGGAGGTGAGAGGAGGAGGGGTCAATGGTGTTAAGGTTGTGGGGGACACGATCTGTAACTCCAGTTCATCCAAGTGCCAAAACACAGTCCGTTTACATAACACTGATTTATTTTTTCCCACCTGCTCCAAAACCATGGAGGGGTTTTTACACATCACAGATAAAAAGCTCCACGACACACGAGACGCATCCAGCTCAGATCCATCTCCACAGGCGTGAGGGGGGGGTCAGCGCGTTACCGCAGTGACCCGCTAAAGTCCGGTTGAAGGAGCGCCACTGGCTCCAGTTTGAAGTTCTGAATTACTGGCCTCAGGGATCCAGTGTACGCCAAAAAACACCTGAATACTCAAATCCACCAAATCACACGGACGTGTCACACATCACCACGGCATCGCTACAAAACACTGTCCGTCGTCCAAACCGCCCGCTCGCAGCGGCTGCAGGAATCGGGTGATATTTGTTCACCTTTATTTTTTTTCTTTAAATTCATCTCTAGAACTCCAGTAAGTGCAACACCTCTGTAAACTGTCCCGTCAGTGAGTGTAAATTGATTATTTTCTCCCGACTTGCTTGGTCCACATCGTTGTTCAGTTCAGCCACAGAAAAGAGGGAATAAAGGAAAAGAAGTCACTGTTTGAAAAAAAAAAAAAAAAGCCCAGCATCCTCTCCTGAGCGGGACGCCTCTACCTCCCGAAGATGCTCTCGTACTCGAGCAGTATGAGCTCCACTATCTGGTTCTGGTAGACCATGTGGACCGCGATGTTGCCCGTCTCGGTCTCGGGCCGGAGCAGCGTGGGTCCGAACACGATGGCCACGCTCGGGGTGGTCATGCGGTTGGCCTCTCCGTGGTCAATCACCCTGAGGAGGGGGGGTAGGAACACAAGAGGAGATTTAACGATGGAACACGTCATGATTGGTTTTAGGCGAGAGCAGCGAGCAGCTGCGGGGTTTCATTTTGAAATATTAAAAAAAGAAAAGCAACATTTGGGTGTTTACACACATCTGTAGGGCTTTCGATGGAGCGCTGAGGCGAGCCACACGACACAAGCTGTAACTGCACCCAACGCTCCAGGCAAGAGCATAATAGCCTTTTTAAATAGAATCTACATCCCTGCATGCAGACGCACAAAACAATAACATATTCATAGAGGGGAGGGGGAAAAAAGCAGATTAAATCCGCCCGCTGATATATGTACACTTCCATACACTGAACATCATGCTATAAATTTCCTCAAGAAACACCACTTCATAGGTGCTGAATTACAGCAAACACGGTGCCATATAAATGCAAATTGGAAAACCCAGGCAAATGTCATTGTGAACATATGATATTGCCGCTGGCTGGAGTGGGCTAAGAATGCACGTTAAACCTGGCTGAGGTCTGTGTTTGTGAGGTCTGTGTTTGCCCACAGGCTGATCAGGGTGAGGAAAGGTAAACACGCAGAGGAGAAACTCAGCACGGGAGTCAAACAGGAGTCTGAAGGAATACAGTCGTCCGCAGTGCCATTTGAGATCCGTGCACATGAAACTCATTTAAGTCAGTGTAAGGAGAGAGTTGATGCCAGCAGGCAGGCATGTTGTTGAGGAGGAGCAGACACAGGTAGAGCAAGAGGAGCAGTTAAAGAAAGTGTCGGAGAATCAAAACGTGAGCTGATCACACGCTCGTGAGCTTGTGGTTACAGCACATCTACACCAGTGTTGTTTCTTGTTTCAGCATCACGTCGTCTTTCCGAGTCTTCTCCAGCTTCTTTTACGGGTATGACAACTCGTTTTCATGCCCAGATATTCGTATTATTTTTGGTTTGTCCGTCATGTGTTGGATACGTCATCAGCAGACTCTGGATAATCTCCTGCGGGATTGTCACATGGGCTCATTCCAACATTCCTGCCAGCAGCCAAGTAAAAACTGAGGCGATTGTCCGTTCAGCCCCTTTGAATAATGTGTTTGTGTTTTGCCTGAAATATTTTATTCTTTATTATATTGATATTACTTTATTTTACATTTTCTTTGGTGATGATTTTACTGATTAATAGTTTGGTTATCTGTTCTTCTTTAGTGATTAGATGGATGTGTTGACTGATCAGCCAATATTATTAAATCATATCATTGTACACTTTAAAGTCACATATTTGACATTGGTCTCAGATGTTTGGACCCCACTCTATATACATTAAACCTTTTGAATGTTATATCTGTATAAATACATATTCTAATAATTTTAATAACTAGAAGATTATAGAGAAGAATAATAATTTATTATTAATTTATGTAAATAATATCTACATGATTCTATAAACTGAAGAAATGAGTGTTGGTGTTCTTACCTGCGCAGGTGCTTGAAGAGGTTTTGCATTGTGTCGTGGTTTGGTTTTGGCAAGTTCTTGATCAAGTCTTTTATTGAATTCACTCTCTGTTTGTAGTCGGAACATTCTGAGGCAGAAACACAGCAGGTCAGTGAGAGCGTGTGGACAGAGCGCCATCTAGTGGCCAAATCAAGAACTAAAATCATGCATCTGTGAGCTGAAAAGTTATTTTAATGTGTATCTTTATCAGCGAATGTCTTGTCACAGTGAAAATGAACAGCAGTGAATGTCGTTACTCACTGATGGCATCCACAAAGTCATCGAAGGATCCATATGTGAAGAGCGGCTCGGGAAGCTCCCTGAAGAACATCTTGAGAGCTCCGGTGGTGACGTGGATGTCTTCCCACTTACTGTCGTCCAGATCCACCTTCTCATCTGATGGACGGAGGGAGAGAAGGAGAGACGACAAGGTTTCAGTAAAACAAACCTCCTGACAGGTGACACGTGGAGGTGGGGCTGGGATTGAAAGTGGAATCGTACCGTGATTCACAGCAAAGCGAAGCTTCTGTATCACTGCCAGGTTCCCACTGACTCTGTATAAGCCGTCAACATTGAGACCTGCAGGACGAGAACGATTGGAAAGATGGAACAGTGAGTTTGAATGAGAGGAAATGAGGAAACAAACAGTTCCAACAATGACTGACTGATCAAACTCTTTACATTCTGCTGTTACACATGAACACACTAACAGTTCTGCACCAGTGCTCTCTACTCAAAGTTTTATGGAACATGTGGAAAGACAAAATTCATTAACCTGCGACACTATATAAATATTTAAGGCCATATTTAAGATATGTATGTCTAATAGAAACAGCAAAGAACTCTGTAAAAACCCAGGATTTCATTCATTGTGCAGAATCAGCTAACTGAACGTTAAGATCATCATACATGTTTCAGGGGTTGGACTTGATTTATACCTTTGATATGAACTGGTTCACATTCAGCTGAAAATGGTGCGAGGTAGAATGAGCTGAAAGGTTTTATATATATATATATATATGTATTATTGCCATTATTGTTTGCATTTGTATTTATTTTCTTTTACACTTATATTTATTTGATAGTTTCTATCAGCATGAATGCATCTTTGCGATTGTGCCTGAATATCCTTGTTTTTAAAGTTGTGATATAAATTAAGTTATTCTCATTATTGTTATCATCATGCTCTAAAACAAACATCTACACAGTAAAGTTACGACAGAAGCTTAATTACTGAATTTAGTCTGAATCACTGCTGTAATGTGATTGGTTAGATTATTGTACTAAATGAAACTTTGTAAAATATAAATACATACATATATATAATATAAATTCAGCTCTTTCGAACAGACGAATGTTCAGCTGTATATTCATTTTGAAACCCGGTGCCCATGACTTTTCCCTAATCATTACAAGCACAGTTTTGAATGACAATCAATGAAATGGTTATGGATGTAGTCAGACAGCTGCTGCTCATACCTGTGTTCTCCACATGGTCGATGCACATTTTAACAAAGTTGGGCACTGATGTGTTCTCCCGCTGGCACAGGCTGGTCAGACTGCAGCCAAACACCTGATCTGTGAATTGGCAAAAACACCTTGTTGGTCTAAAATGACATTTTTCAAACAGTGCACATGTGTCAAGAATTGAGCTGCAGAGTTTGTGCTGAATCCTGAATACCTTTAATGTATCCTTTGTCTCTGACGGCCTGATATGTGGGTCGACGCGTGAGGAACTTCTTGAGCTTCAACCTGGTTTTCTTCTGGTCTGATGAGTCCATGCTCAAAGACGTCTTCATCACTGAGGGAGCACACAGAGGATATGAGGGGAATTCTTTCAGACCCTGACAGCAAACAGAGTTATGTTGGAGAGACATTCAGGCCACATCCACATAACTACGACTTCATTCTAAAACTAAATGATTTAGCGGCTACATTAAACAATTGTGAAAAGTAAAATCAGGGATTTCTTTTATTGAACTGAAGATGACATTGTTAATTTTCATTATCATTGCTTGATTAGTACCAATCAGGAAAAGGATGCGGGTGATAGCATGATCATTTCAAAACATCTTAGCTTTTGTCGATCCCAAATAAAAAGGCAACCCTGGAGTTTAAACATGCAGCGTCAGAGTTGTCAAAGTAAAAAGGGGTCTACAGCATATGTATCTGTTTTAAGGGCAAGAAAACAGTGGACGGCTGTGTAAACGTAGCACCAGTGATGCGTTTTAAAAGCAAAACGTGGAAGTGGCCTCGTGTCGAAGCAGTGTCAGGGACTCGCACCTCTGTTCTTCTTAGAGTCCCGATGGTCTTTCTCCTTGTCCTGTTTCTCAGTTCCAGGAGACTCAGGCATGTCCTCCTCAATGGCTTCATCTGACTCCCAGGCCTGGACAGGATGAGACACACGAATGTACTGTTTCAGAGACTTCACAGAGACTGAGCTCTGGTAGGAACACAACATCTGTATTAAATCATGGGGACATCGTAGACTGTAGCTGAGTGTTTTCAGGTGTTTCTCCAATCAATGAAAATAAAGAAGTGTCCCCTCACATGTGTGTTGATGGTCTCTGTTAGGGCCCGGAACCAGTCATTGATCACGCTGTCGATCTCGGACTGGATCAGCAGCTCTGTCCCCTGACGGGTCTTCAGCTGGGAGAGGACAAGTCAGCATTACCCCAGATGGTCACTCTAAACAGTAAAGGTTGATCTAAACGTGACAGCAAGTACCTCAATGACATGTTTCTTGCTGGACTTGTCTTTGGACGCCCAGTCCACAGACCCTCCTCGCAAATCCACGGTAAACTCCGGCTTGGATTGGTTGCTGCCAAACTTCTGGAATCAAGGCAAAACAGTATGAGGGACCATGTGTAACACAGATATCATTTAACAAAGGCACGTTTTCAGGCAGACTTTCAGGAATCTAGACAACATGTTCACGTTAAACACAAGTAATCAGTTTAATTTCAAAATGTTTCAGTCCTTTTAAAAGCACAGACTCTGAATCTACTGCAACAAACTCATGTTTACTTATCTAAAAAGTTAGAAGTTGTTATTGTCACACACATAAATCAACAGGTTAGATTATTATAAGACTTTTAAACATAAAATTGAAGCCATTCAATGACTAAAATTCTGTGTTTTTGCCAGAATAATATCATGTGATGCAAATCGGTTAAAAAAATATGAATGGTCAGCATTTGTTTGTTATTATGCAGGTTTACACAAAAAGTACAGAACCTGGTGGAAGGATGCAGTATGGATCAGGAGAGAACCCAGAAAATGTTGGTACGGATCACAGGATGGATTCAGGACTTTTCTTTTTTCATTTTATTTAAATTTGCAAGATAAGGGTGTTAGACAAGTGGAGATGTTCACTGTCTGAGTACCCTGCTAGTTGCTTAATGTCATCAAAAGTGCAACTGACTGCAGGAGTGAACTCTGACCTCAGATCAGCCTCAAAACTGAATTTTAGAAAAATCTAAATTGGCATGTTTTGCAACACACAACACAGAGAGAAGTGTGCCGGTGGCCTGGGTGATGAAAATACTGACCATGGAGCACACTGTTCACAGTTTGAGTTTGGATCTTGCTAAATGTCATTTCCCATCTTTCTCACCGTGATATCCCTCTCATACCATCTCTCTAATAAAGGCATTAAACACAGAGACCTCGTTATTTATTTCATTATCAAATTCTCCCTAACAAGCCTCTGGGGGCTGGACTGTTGTCTGTGTTGTTTCACAGACTTTAGAAACACTCAGCTGGTTGTTGGGTCTGTGAGTAGTGAGAGAACGTGTCTGTAAGATTGTCTAGCTTCTGTCTGAGTCTAATAATAAACTAGTTCATTAACAAACGGAACTCCTCGTCTATGAATCACAACATCATCATCAGTTGGCTGTTTCTACATCCTGCAGATAGATTGAGTTCACCTCAATGTCCTACTTTCACTCTGCTATGGTTTCTACCAAATCAAGAGGATAATATCTGGCCCTTTAGCTGCTAAAGGCTTTACTGTGTTCACCAGCTAGGGTCTAATCGTGTCTCTTTGCTATTTGGTGCTGGGGGGGGGAGTGAACAGTGGGTTTATCACATCGGCTTTGAAACTGCAAGTAGCTGCGTGGTGTGGAAACATTGAGCTGAAAGACGCTGGGGTGGAGGGATAGAGCTGAGGGGAACAGCGGAGCCCAGAGATGAATCAGAACCTTTTTTTAGATTACACAGTCATTTTAAATATTGATTAGTGCAGCTAAATCAAGCTTCACACACAAACATCAGTGTTTCAGTCAGTCAGAGCAGGCTTGAGTGAAAGAATGAGAAACAGGCAGGAGCAGCAACACATGCAGAGAGACAGAGAGGACATACAGCGGCAGCCTGCACAGGCCTACAGTTCACATAGGAGACAGCAGGACGGGGCTTGACTGAGCGCTTCCAGTTGCTAAGGAGAGTGAGGAGCAGCTCTGGGATGGAGCCACTGCGGTAGTAAGACTTCAGAGAGGAGGAGAGGAGAGGGAGACGGTGGAAGAGGAGGAAGATAAGGGAGAGGACGAGAGGACAGCACGAAAAGAGAGGAGAGGAGAGTAAAGGAGAAGGAGGAGATATGAGAGAAAAAAATCAGAGGATGACAAACTTGACAGCACAGTGGGCAATGACAACAGGTGACCATGTAGAAATAAGGAAGAGAGAAATAACAGAGATGAAACTTTCTCTCGGGGGCTGATGGGATACCTACCCAGCTCGTGCTGCCCCCCTGACCCTTGGCAAAGAGCAGAGAGTGACCCTGCAGCACTGTCCATGATGACGTCCAGTTTTTCCTGTTGGTCACAATAAAAAAAAAAAAAGTCAATATGTTATTTTAGAAAAGACTAAAGTTTATCAGGTCTTTTAAAAAGATTAAATCTCTACCTGACTTTCTTTCCATTTTCTGTGATTTTGGTGACATTGAGGACGCCACACTTCTCTGAGGGCTGAGGAGGAAGACACATGTGGATAAGAACCTGCTGGAACACATGCACTAAAACACACAACACACACGCTGAAGCTTGAGAAGCAAATGGGCAGGTTGGACGCTGCGCAGCTTGAAGTTATGTCCTAATATCCCCAGCAGAGGGCACTGTACAACTGCAGCATGTGAGCCGGTTCAAATATCACGGTGCACCTAAAGTCCAGTGACAGGTGATATAGTTTTATCTCGAACGGACAGATAAATAACTGCAGCACACAATTTACTAAATATTAATATGCGTCTATAACGTCTCCAAGATGGAGAGAACTCAGCTAATCACATTGTATTTTCACCTTGAAATGTCATATATTATATTATTTATCATGTGGGAACAAGTCATCCTGCTCGCACAAGATAAATATCACCTCTCGAGACTTTTAAGTGTAGATTTTTCCGTTGTCTTGGATGTGATGCAGTTAGCTGTGGAATGTAGCATGCAGTCAATGACAGAAACCAAATGAAAAGGTGAAGAAGACGAGGGATGAGAGCTGCTGTATTTGGATGCAGGTGGAAGCCGGGTGATGAAGATGGGTGCAGTGCAGTGCAAGCTGGGATACTAACGGTTGAGGGGTGTTTAGGAGATGAGGGGCAGGAGTCAGAATCTGGAGAGCTCTGCTTGGGCACCGGAGCACACTCCTACCGATAAGAGGCACAACATGATGAGTTCCTAATAGCAGCTGACTACAGGTAACATGGAGACGGTCAGTGTGATGGTGATGAGGAGAGAGGATCAAGAGTCTACAGTGGAATCACAGGGTTGAGCTCGGTGTTAGTTCAGGTAAGTAAAACATTAAGATTGAGGTTAAGGCAGGTTAAGATTTCAGATGTCAACAACATGCTTTAGAGCTTCTGAGGAAAACGTGTTGATTCAGAGAAGGAGCTTCACTCCAAGATGCTGAATTCTCTCTGTTTATCTGCAGCTTTAAGTACGATCGTTACATGGATTTGATCCTTTCCTGATGATTTCGCTTACAAAGCATATCTAACGCAGAGTTTTACTGGACATGCTGACATTGAATCAAAATCATCTGCTGATTGGAGGAGAGAGGGCAGATGCGACTTTGATACCAACTTTATCTCTGTAAAGAGAGAGACGGAATCTCCTCTTCTCAGAAGAGAAATGCCAGAGTTTGAATGAGAGCTGCAACAAAACCACCACAGAGTCAACCTCCGATACCTCTTAATACCTTTGTTTGAGTCATTTCTACCGTTCTATTACTCTAACATAGTGCTGTTCAGTATCGTGCTGTGATGGATAACTTACAAAAACAATCAAAACAATTGCACAATTTATTAATTAGCTTGTGTCAAAGGCACAGAAGCAGAAAGACAAGTTTGCAAAAAGTGTTTTTGACCTGACACACTGCGTATTCTTTTTCTGATAATGTCTTTTTTTGACCCCGTCAGCATAATAAGATAATCACAATAAGGGCGGAGCACTTTGTGGATGTTGTAAATGGTTTACCTTACGATGAACTGACAGGAAGTAGAGAACTTAAATTACAGTTACAAAATGTATTTTCACCAAATAACACACAAAACAACCTGATTGTCTTTTGTCAAGACATTTAAAGATTTTCCTTTGATGAGCTTGAAATGTAATTAGACCTCAGGGATTAAACTCACTGTAAATACGACAGGTAACATAAATAAAACCCAGAAAGCTTGTCAGACCAATGATTAAAAAGTCTGTGTGACCACGTGATTATTTGATAATCGGGGTCTTCACAGTGTCCTACCTTGTCGTTGAGGTCTAACACATAGGTGCTGTGTCTCCACTTGGTGAGGACGATGGGCTCCTGCTGCTTCCTCTCCAGACTGCGACTCTTGGGAACCTCGCTGGACTGAGGGGAGACGTTGTACTGCAGAGACAGAGAGGAGAGTCTAAAGCTGAGCGGTCATTCTAACAGACTCCAAAATGTCCGTTCTCTCCTCATACCTCTCCTTTTACCCTCCACAGCACCATCGGGCACAAACTTCTCTCACAAACCCTGCATAGTCCTCTCAAGTCACCAGTGAGGTTCAATGGACGTATCCATGTTCATGCCACTGTCTGTTCACTCTGAGAACGGAGCGATCTATTCTCATCGGATCTAAAGCCTCCAGATTACAGAGGGAGTGAGCCGGTAATAGTTTGTCACCCAGAGTTCAGCACATACTTGGCTCCTGTGTGAGCTCCTCAGACTCTCATCCATTTACATTAACAGGACTACATTAACAGGTTTGGAGGGGGAGGGGGTAGTGGCGGCGTTGGGTGAAGCCCTGACAGGTAGAATTCATATGATCTCTTACCTTGGGCAGCTCCCACTCTGACCTGGATCCATCAGCGCTGTAGTAGTAAGGTCGGCCTTGTTCATCCACATGTTTTATCCACTGTCAACATAAACACCAGTCAGCAAACAAAAGCAAAAAAAGAAATCATATTTGACGTGATGTCTGAAGAAGTAGAGGACAACTCTCTGAGGTACAATCAGAAACATGCTGCACCTTCTCCTGCGTGTATTCGGACACGTAGAGTGTGTGTCCGTGTTCGTCCAGCTCCTCAGACCAGCCTCTAGGGGGCGACCCGTACTGGCTGTCGGACTGACTGGAGTGGGTGCTGTGACAGTTTTCTTCTGAGGACAGCAGCTGCGGAGGACGAACAGAGACAGAGGGCTTAGTGGTAACAGTTTTAAATGAAACATTACAAAACCAAAACTGCACAAGAAGAAATAAACCAGAGAGATGAGATTCATCCACATTACACCTTCATTTGTAGTAAGTAAAGTGATAAATACTGTACTATTCCAAATTTTATCCAACTTCTTCTATGCATTGTGTTATAATGTATTTTATAGTCTAACCTATAATATTTTCTGTTTCTATTCATTGATATTTTCGTGGTCAGTACATATTTCTATTCTTGGCCCTGGCGACTGTAACAAAACCACATTTCCCCATAACCCTGACCCTAAACTCAACCTAATTCTAACACTAACAGTAAATCTTAACATTCAAACAGCCTGTTGATAGTGGGTCAGCCAAAATGTCCTCACACACATGCTATCTACATTAGGCTTTGCATTGACTTCCATTCAGTGTGGACAGTTTAACCATTATCCTGAACCTTAACTGGGACCTCAGAAACAACATTCTGCCTCATTAGGACCGGGCCACGGTCCCTGTGAGGCCTACTGGTGTGATGTAACACAATGAGTATACGCACGCACACACAGAAAAAAACTGCCATTGCACATCAATACAAGAAATACAAGCCGGATTAAAATACTGCTGATGTTACAGTGCCAATACTAGTAAAATGGGGTATTGCACTTTTTTAATAGCAGGGTATTGCAATGATTTTCCAGTATGGTTATGTGGTGCAATATTAACACACAGATTAAATGATTGTAAAACTGTTCTGTGTCTGTCTGGTTTCATTTAATTACAAATTCAAATTTAATTATATTCACATTGATGTGACGATTCATTTTCTTTTGACCGACTCGTAAATTCAGCAGTGATTATAATCCAATAATACCAGAGAGATATAATTAGCCGTCCTTAATCTCTCTCCCATGATACTGCAACAAACAAATCACCACACGGAGGCAGTGTTATATAGTGAGACAGGAGCTATCAGGAAACCATGACTTCCTATGAAATCAGCTATTGTTGTCCTTCCTTCAGTAGCAACAACACTCTGAGATCCACCACAGCCTGTTTATTGAACCCACACTGCCACACAGTCCATTTACTGACTGTTTCTGTCCGTTTGAACACAGGATTCAACTCAGCTTTTCCTCCCATTCAATTGAAATACCTGAATCCAGGGTTCCAGCAGGTGATCACACCTACTTGGTTTAAACATCCCTCACCTCATTCTCCACCATGCCCTGGCTGTCCCCTCGGATACTGCTGGTGCTGCCGCTGGTGTCCCTGGTGCGCGGGGGCTTCCAGGTCCGCTCCCCAGTGGCTCGGTTGTAGTAGAAATGCCTGCCGCTCAGATCCTTGTGGGTCTCCCAGTCGCCCAGGATGTGGAGGGGTGAGCCAGAGGGGATGGGCGGCAGGCTGGACTGCGAGATCTTCAGCTCCTGGAGGTTGGTGTAGACCGGAGAGTCAGACCGGCCCTGACCTGTAGGTGAAGTTGTCTGGAGGAGGAAGAGAAGAAGGAAGAGGTGGTCAGATGTGATTGACAACTCTACTCTGGATTACATTTTTTTTCCTGAACATTTTACTGTTTCCCGCTTTTCAGTTGTCACTCCTGACTTCTCCAGAAACTAAATGAATGATAATTTATAGATATTCCAGGAATTCCATAATAATGAGCCCTGAAAACATTCCTGACTCCGCTGAGACGCCCAGTTCGGCACATCCTGGATTGAACCATGGAATGTAGCAGGCTGAGCTGTTTGTTGCAGCAAAGTTAAAATAACACACATTCAGCTAGAAAGACCCAGATCTGATGCACATTATCCCAACATCTACTGGGTATGAAGGTGATGCAGTGAGTTATGAGCATCTCTGACAGTTTGCATGGAGAGAATGAAGTTTCTGATCCAACCAGATGTGGTTAGCAGACACCTCTAAACTGCAGCAGTTTAATTTTATTGAGGTGCTTAAACCAGATGGAACATAGTTGCATAATCTGCTATGAACAGAAAGGGTGTTTATTTATACAAGACATGAAAACTTGATTTAGCAAGGGCTAAACAAGAAGAGGAAATGGAAAGATACCATAGTGATCGTTTGTATTACTGTATGTACAGTATACAACTTATTTTTAGTTTGAATTATTTTCCATGGCTCCGTGGGTCGATAAGAAATACACCCTTAAGACACATTCCATTGGTTTTTCATATGACCCTATCAGCCACATTTCATTAATATCTGTGGTGAGCAGCCAAAAAGTGTGATCATTTGACACAGAATGACCCCGATGTGTTGAACTGGTTTCTATGAACACAGCAAGACATCCTGGAGATGAGCACACTTGGTGATTAAGATCTTACAACAGTTGTAAATAAGGTTAAATTCATCCTCAGATTTTTTTGTTGAAAGGTCAGATTCCTAAAAATGTTCTTACTTCAAGGTAAGGTTGGGATCGAAACTGTGCATCCACAAATTATGTGTAGTAAAGCTATTTCTGATAATGCTTCTGAGCTGGGACCTGGTCTTTTCTAACATTTGGGTAGAGACAAACAGTGACAAGACAGATTCAACATTTGTTCAAGAACATTTTGAAAGGAAATAATGACTGATGTTATCACTTTTTTCTGAGAACAAGAGATTGACTGGTTAAATAAGATATAAATGCAGGAAAAACTGCACATGATGTACAGCAAATGCAAGTTACACATTTCTGATTTTCATGAGTTCCACTGACATTGTCAGTGATTCTTATTATGTTCTTTTCAAAGCCTTATGAAAAAGAAATGCATTTGAGGTTTGAGTATAAACGTCATCGTAGATAACTATAAATAAAAAGCAAATACAACACAGAACCTGAATTGAGAAAATTGACACAAACATAAATGCACATGTTTTCTGCAATGTATATTATGCAAAACTCAAGTTTGCATTTCAGCAAACATAAACATGGATACCAGTATGACTGATATATTGGTCAGACTCCATTTCTAATATAATTGATTTACTGCAATTACTACTATTATTGACAGCAACCGCAGTCAATAACCAGACACTGCTTGAGTTAATTAAGCTGTTAGACTCAGCACCATCTTTTACAACACGTTTCTACCAGAGAGCATGTCCTGGTTTTCTCTGAGACATAAGATTATTTCATGTTTTGAATTATTTAACTGTTCATTTCATCAATTTGTTGTTTTGCTAATTATGAATGACTTTGTAACAATGTATAGACAAGTGTTAAATAAAAAGTATCGTGATTAATCATCTTTAATGACAAATGTGGTCCCACGGTGCTGACGCACACATGGTTCAATCAGTCTTTTTAAGTCTTTGAAAACTTGGCAGCATCTGAAGGTCACTGCACAAAAGCCAGAAGGCTATGTTTCCATGGCTACAGCTCAGAGCGTTTAAGGCAGCCCTGAATGCTTCTGTAAAATATTTTGGGTTTTGGAACAGTGCTGCGTCTCTGAGCCTGATGCCAGCTTTGTCTCTCTCTAGAAAAAGATCCAGCAGCAAAACGTTCTGTAAGAGACAGAGCGGATAAAAGTCCAAACAGAAAAGAATTAGACATCAGAGACCGTGCCGGCACCAGACCCCTCCCTCTGTTTGTTACAGGTGAGGAATGCGGGGGGAGGCGTGCTTCAGTCAGAGGGTTTGGACCATGTTCAGGACACAGATGGGACTTCCTGCCGCTCTTGGAATAACAAGAGTATTTTTCACATAAATTATTATTTAATATCCTGCGCACAGAGAAAAGGTTTCAGAGGCGTCCTGCTGTTTTCAGTTAGATTTACCCGCTGCTTCTCTGTTTCAGTCCAACACATATAATGCTCGAGCATGGAGGCAAACCACTGAGAGATGATGGTTTGGCTGAACTCAGGTTCAGGTTTATCAGTTCCAACCAGGATGGAGGCAGCATGCTGCAGTTTTAATTGGGTTTTTAGGGAATAACGTGGTGATAATGAAGATGAGTGAGAGTGGTCTGAGAGTGAGACTGGGGTCAAACAGATTCAAAACCAAACTGCATCCGGTGAAAAGATAATTAACAAGCTTTAATGTCCTCTCTGACAGAGACGGAACCAAAACATTCTCCTGCTGTCTCCACTTTCCTTCAGTCATTTAACACTGATTTTAGACAGAGACGAGTGTGTACACTGACTGTTACTGTGCACAAGAACAGGTCCACAATCATTTCACTGCTTATTGTTACTGCTGCCTGTGTAACATGATTATGAATCTATTTGTACTTTGATGGTGCTGCACAGGGGACTGCACGAGACAGATTTAAGAAAGATTAGTCAAAACTGAAGCAGCAGAGGTTGATGCATCTTCAATTTTTTGAGCCCAGAAAGACACAGTTTCTATATTAACACACATTATCAAACTGAAAAATATGCCAGTGTCAGTGACCGACCAAGTATATTGCACCAATTTACAAACTCAGATAGCAATCTGTAGTGTGAATCCCTCAACCAAGGCCCAACAGCACCATTTCAATTCACTAGATCAAGATCCAAACCAAACTGCACACACTCAGTCCCATAAACATGTCATTTTTTCATCAAGATCCCCAAATTGCTCTCTCTCAAAAATAATGCATCCCTCCACCAAGTTTCGTTGTAATCGGTCCAGTTGTTTTTTTTATAAGCAAGATTACGCAAAATCTAACTAACAAATGAACAGGGCTGAGAACATAAAGTATCCTGCTTGGAAAATGAAATGAGTTGGGCTCTTCCCCCGTGCAGTATCTTTACAATATAAAGAAAATAAAGAATAAAATGCTATTTAAAAACACGCAAAAACTCTCAGAATAGAAGTGATGCAAAAATGAACTGCCTTGTACAATGTGTGAAGTCTAAACACATGCCTGGAATAGCAAAGCCACTTTTCTAAATGTGTCACTGAACCCTACATCAAGTGTTTTACTGGCACACTGCAGACACATTGTACCTGCAGCTTTCAGAGCAGGCAAAGTTTAGTTAGGACCTCAACAATGCTACCTGGATTCCAATTTAACAGTTTTAAGGGAACAAACCTGGCTCGAACAGTTACAGGACATGAAATCCATCTGTGTTGGCAAAGCAGACACCCTGTTCTATAACAATCTAAGCGTGGACACAGTGCAAAGATACCTGACACGGTAAAAATAACACTTTCATCACTTCTTTTGTAGAAAAACAAAGTAAAATCCACCTATTTTCACGTCCATTCTAACAATCTAATTTCAGCTCGCTATCTGTCGTGTCACCTTCTTTCCGTGGCTGCACACAAACACCTCGTCGTCATCCTCTCTGGCTCTCTGGTGACCTCTGAATATACTGAATGCACGATGCATGGCGATGCACCGTGGCAATCAAGTGTGATGGGATGCACACAGGCTTTACCTCCAAAACACAAACGCACACACTCAAACAGACACACTCCGTTTTTCCTCTCTGCTCGTCTATGTGTCCAGTTGAAGGCAGGAGGTAATTTGAGACCGAGGCAAAGGGGAACAGGATCTTTCTGCCTCACAAACACACAAACACGTCTGACACAACAGGAAGCAGTAGAGAAAAAGTCACAGCTTCCTCTATCGGAGGATGTTTGAGTCAAACTGTGCACTGACAGACGGACAGTGGCAGTTCACACTTTTTCACCACAGGCCAGGCTCTATATTTAACCTGATTGGGACAATGTGACTGTGTGTGTCGGGGAAAGATAATATCCCTGACCAGTGCTGTGTGACGGCCTCGTCCTGCACTCCTCTTTCACCTGAACAAATGAGGAGACGACCAACAGAGTGATAGCAAGGATGCTCATTTTTAAGGGCAAGGGAAGACATCGAGACAGAGCATCATGAAGAAAAAGCAAGGAGACGAGGAAGGGATGTAGAACAAAATAAAGAAGAACTAAAAAGTAAAAGTTGCATACCGGCAGTTATATATTTGAGATTGTCTACTTCAGTTTTCACTCAGGCTTTGTTGATGTTGTAATGCAGTCAAGATCCTTCCTCATACTTGGAATGGACTATTTTTTTTGGTTATGTGGTTTATCACTATGAAGTGTTATTGTCATTTGTAAACATTGGTGTTTTTTTCTAGGCCAATTTAAAAAATAATGTAATCTTTTATTTTTGCACAGAATTGTATTTCAGTAAGTGAAGGCTTTCAGGAGTCAGATGAGGGGGTGTGGAGAACAACAAAGTCTGAATAAAAGCAGGTTGTGCTGGATGAATTAGTCCAACACATGACTTGTGCTCAAGAGACACGGATATCACCAGATGTGTTGTGGGGTCTCTCTACCTCTGGTCTTCAGCGAGTTTTAGATCGACGGGCTGCTTTTACATTTAGGCTCGTTGTCCTGTAGAACAACTACATGTTTTATCATGACTGATGCATTTGGCTGAATCTGAGCACAGACTCCTGTATCTCTCTGCTTTCATCCTTCTGCTTCTGTCAAATCATCAACAACCATAACAGAACCTCCAGCATGTTTGACAGATAACGGCTTTGTGTCATGAGCTCTTCCTTTTTCTTTCCATTTCAATGACTTGACACGATGTTGATTTTTCTTTCATAAGTTCAAATAACTTGTTTCCAGAACTGCTCCTGTTTCTGTTGTTGTGAGCTGCAGCCTGTCATTCTGTTTTTGAGGTTTACCAGTGGTTTGCATCCTGTGGTGAATCCTCTGAGAATGAAATTTGTCCGCCTACGTCCTGGAGAGCATCCTTGCCTTACTGTGCAGTCACACAAAAGCTCGGTTAGAGCAGCTAAAAGAAAAAGATCTATACAGAACAGAAATAAACATGAATCTAAGTAGTGTGTGACAGTCAAGACTTAATCCTGGTGCTTGTGTTTGTGTTATGAAGCCATATGACATGCATAACATTTAACTAATTGACCTCAAATAATAAAACAATCTGTTATTCCATTAATTGGGAATTGCAACTAGCAGTGCAGGTGTATATAATAATTCATATTTAGTAAATAATCAATATTCCTGGCCCATGCACTCAAATAATAAGTAGCATCATTAAAAATCTCCAATGACAAATTCGACATTTACATCTGTTCCCACAATGCACTTGTAATCTCAACGAGTGCCTGATTGTAAATCTCTCCTCACTGTATCTCCATGGGCGGTTTGCTGACCAGTTAGAAGTCAATGAGATGTGACAGAGAGCTGAGAGGCAGGGGATCGAGACCCCGGGTCTCTGAAAGGTAATTAAAAATAGAAAGAACCTGGGGGGCAGGAGGGATCGCTCACAGAGTCTGGGGGGAGGGAGGTATAAATGAAGGATGGATGGAGAGAGTGAGAGAGAGAGGGAAGGAGTGAGGCGAGATCTGTTGAATAAAGAACAGTCACAACAGCAACAGTTGTCATCTCTATGCACAGCCATGATAAATGAGTTTCAGACTGCAGGCCACTACAGCACAGAATCCCCACTAACTGCATTATGCATTCTGGAGAGTGTGGGCTCGCCCTGCATGGAAATGTGAGATTAATTCAAGTCAGTGGTCTAATGGAGAATGTGACGGCAGAGCAGAACAGACGCTCACAGTAAACAGAAAAGAACCAATGAGAATTGGTTTGCTAATGGGGCCCAATGAGATTATGCTCAGCAACATGGAACACATGTTAATGCGGCCTGTATATTTATCACCATGTTGGGAATACCACTATGTTTCATACACCCCCTCCTCTTGTTCAGTCTAACCACCCTCCTATCCCACTGTGGTTGTACCTGTGCCTCACAGCGCGCCGTAAATTAAACCATAAATTATTCTGCCTGTAAAGAAGTGCAGGTCAGAGTGAGGGCAGCCGGGAGGTGGGTCTGTAATTTGGCCTTACTTCCACTAGGTGTCTCCCTTGGGTTGGGAGGGAGCAGGGGGGAGCTGGTGAGTGGGTGGGAGTCTCCATCAAATGTATCTGGCCATGAGGAAAGTAGCGTGAGGGGGAGGGGTTTCACTTGGTGCACACATGGCAACCCACTCTGCAGCATCTCCATGCTGCATTTTAAAGCACTGTCAGTGTCTGTGCAGCAGAATTTACAAAGCCATGCTGCATACACTCTACACAGAGGCAGGTCAGATGCTTTATTATCATTTCTTTCAATGTTGGTCAGAGCTGTGATTCAGTCACCTTGCTGCAGCGGCTTCACAAACTGCAGATTCTCATACTGCTGCTGCTGCTGGTGCCAGGATAAAGAGAGAAAGTAGACAAAGAAAGTGGAGCACATTACATCAGGTCTCTAGACCTCACACTGGCAGCCGGTGTATCACGTATTACTGCGAGTACATAAATCATGAAAAAGCATTAGAACAAAGATTTATGGCTGGCCTGGATATGAAACTGCCACACCTGAAAGTCAGTGTGTTCGAAACATCAGGTCATAGATGTATCGTGCTCTGTAACGTGTTTAAATAGGGACATAGGTGCACACACTGGAGAGTCTCTTCTTGAAGGAATTCATATGTGGTGCACAAATGAAAAGTGACAGGGCATGAGAGAGAAGCTCACACCCACCCGACTATCAAACCTTCACACACTCGACACTCGCTGCACAGCAAGGCTTTGATTGAAAGGGGTCTCAGAAGCCATTAGGTCCTGTTTAGACCAGCACTACTGGTGTAATGTAAACATTCAACCCACACATTCATCAGAATTGATCTACTTGCAGCAATGATCCAGTAAAATGTTTTGGTCACAATGCTGTGATGTGATTTCTCCGTTTATTCCGGCTTCATTCTGTTAATATGTATCTTCCTTGTGGAACAAGTTAACAGAGTACTGATACCTTTAATCAAACATTTGTGGGGTTTTTCTGTATCAGATGACCTCTGTATCTGCACATTGCCAAAACTACAACAATCTAGTATAACAACCATCTATCCGTCCCTCCCTCACTCCCTTTATTCATCCATCTATCATTATGCTATAAAGCGGGGTTGTACAGGCACAGGTCAGTCCATCACAGGGCCGACATACAGGGACAAACATCTAATAGAACCATCCTGCTCAGTGTTTTCTATACGTGTTCAATACGTTGCTTTTAAATTGCAATGCATTATATAGATGGGTGGTTATCCACACAACTTAATCAATTACAGTGTCTCTACATTTTTTTCATGACTTTGACAACTTCCCTTTAATTCATTTCCCTTAGCATCTTTGTAATTCCTTTCAAAGTTTAGATGCTTGTTTTGTTTGTGAAATACACCTGATTTTATCTATGTACCTAATTTAAAGCAGAATTAAACCAGGAGAAATGTATGATTTCCTCTAACATCACAACAGCTTGATTGCAAGAGTAATTACTCAATGTTTAGTGTAAAAGGTCTTTCTATCTTCCACTTCACACCGTGTCTTCATCAATGTCACACCTCAGAGTGTGTGTGCATTACCCTGACAACTTCATTACATAATGTGATTGTGTAATTGAATTAGAAAAGGAAGTGTGGTGGGGCGGAGGCTAGGTGGTGGCATAGTGATAGAAGGAGCTGCATCCGTGACCATGGTGACACCAAGCCAATCAGGCGGACACGCAGAGGAGTGTTTGAGGATAGGTTGCGGGGTGAGAGAGGTAAGGGTGATAAGGGTGAGCACACCGCCTCCACGCCAATGCATCAGTCCACTGCCGCTCCCTCTGTTCTTTTTGTCCTCGGTCCTCTCATCTTTCCCCACCTCCTTCATCTCTCACATCTGATCCCCCAATCTCTGACCCTCTGCTCTCTGTGCGCATGCACACACGCATGTGCACACGCACACTAAGACACACCCCTTTTCCTCCACTGCATCTGATAACCATGCACCATACCTCCTCTGTCTCTCTGCCCCCTTCTAGGCTCAGCCAACGCCCCACTGCCCCCTTCCATCACCCACTCCCTCGATCCTCCTGGAGGTATGATGCTGATGATGATGGTTGTGTCCATATGACCAGATTAACCTACATTTCCACCTCACTGGGCGTCAGTCAGACCATATTCGCCCACTCCCCCATCATCACATTTGTGGCATTTCACAAACCAAAGCCCCCCGCTCCCTGTTCACGAGCAGACACTTTCACAGAGCAGAAAACATGGCACATACACACATAACAAGAAAAGATGCTTAGAAACACACAGCCACAGATCCTCACTTCTCTTAGCAACCACTTCCAGCTGCAGCCTTGCACTGCAGTTCAGAGAGACATTCTGGTAAAAAAGACCAGATATGCTGCTTGAAAAATAAAAACACTGAATAGCAAGAGTGGGTGAAAAAAAAAATGTTAATGGAATTCAAATATTGACTTCAGCCGACGATGCGACTGCACACATCCACAAGTCAGCAGAACATGGCCAGGGGTTTGTGAGGGAAGGCATAAATCTGAGAAACCTTGGGATGAAAGTGAGTCAGCATCTTTTTCGCTTGTCGGGATGACGACAGCTACTTTCATTTCATGGATCAGAGGACTCGACGAGGCTCGCAACCTAAACGAGACGCGAGCAATTAACCTTTCGGTCCTGAGCTGATGGTGATCGGCTAAAATGTCAGCTCGTGTCTGTGGAAATACACCCTGTTTCTGATAAAGCTCTCGTAGGCTTGGTGGAGAATAACTGGTCTAGTATAGAAATTGCTGCTGACAAAGAAAATTGCATTTTACCAGATTAAAGCCCACTAATGTGTAATTGTAAAACAAGCTGCAATCGACAGATGATTGAGTTCTTGTGTCAATGCACATCATCTAATGCTTTTACAAGCTCAGAGGACCGCTCATTCAATATCTCTGTTTTCATATCTTCTGTGTGAGTAATAGAAGAGATTTGCCACACACTGCTTTCCCAAATCAGATTTCCCTCTTGAAATGTTAATGAGCGAGAGGAAGAGGGCGGATTTTGAGGACGGAGGAAGCCTGCAGCCATGTTCGGTCTCGTGTGCATATGGGGAGAGACGCTGTCAAGTACCAGTCTGCAGCACTAGACCGCACATTCTGCAGTACAAGTGTTTTAGTAAGTGAGCATAACTAGAGCAAGGGGATCAAACAATTCATATCTGGGACAACACGCCCATGGTTATTTTATAGGCACCCAATAGATCACAGGGTTTAGCTTCTATTTGGGGCCAAACTGGAGTTGGACCGTGAAAGCAAACACTGACGGGCCAGACTAGACATCTCCTTTTTCGTTCTGTTCATCTCTCCAAAGCCTATGGACACATTCCTGGAGTGTGTGTGTGTGTCTCAAATATCACCAGGTTAGTGAAGCACAGGAGCATGCAGCTGCTGGAGTGTGTACGTGAGGATACACACTTGCATGAAACAGAATTGAAGATAGTGTTTCTGCATATGCTGTTTACTAGTGTCAGCGTGCGTGATATGATTTGTAGATCAAGCTGCTCGAGGCCGACACCACCTGCGTCCCTGCAGCACCTGGGCCTGCTTTGTCCCTGGTGCGCGCTCCATAGTTTTTACATTTTTCCCCATCAGATCTGTTCAGCCTGGTCACACCACAAAGTGAGACAGGGAAATTAATAACAGGGCTAGCTGGTGAACTGCTGTGGCTGCTATAGTTCTGCCTTGATTCATTATATTATTACATTTACAGTATTTTAACAGTGATTTCTTCAACTTCATTACAAAAGTACCTCATTTAACTAACAGTAGACTCAGCCTTTAACCTACTGACCTCTTAAGTGTTAATCCTCATGGCAGAGTTTTCCTAGAAGATGACCAAACCAAGGGGCCAATAAACTGACTGAAGTGTATTGGACATTATTTTTGGAAGAATGACATGTCCAATGTCAAATAAGAAATACAAGTTTATAATACAGTTTCCCATTAGGACCTGTATTGTAACAGTGGAACCTAAAATAATAATAAATAATATATAATAAATGATAACCCCAATATTCATTGATTGCAATAGTATTGAACCTGTAAAGACTGCTGGCTATTGGTAAATCTCAAGACTAGAAGAACTTGTCCAAAGTTGACCTTGATGCAAAATCTCATTCAAGCAAATCCACTGATCACAATTATTCCATTTGAATAAACTAAATGTGTCATCGAAGGTCACCATTTTAAAAGGCTGTGTAGTCAGAGTAGTCTGGGAAAGAGAGAACATGAGGAGGTAGGTGAAATACAAAGAGAATGCATGGTGGGGACATATGTATGCAATGCAGTGGCTCCTATATCTCCCTCTTCTGGGCTGGGTCAAAGGCCACAGATCCACACAGCAGGAGTGACTCCCAGACCCCTAGCAGTCTGTCCAGCCTGGATGCTGTTTTCTCACCCATTCTCCTCCTTCTATTCATCCTGGGCCAAAATTTGACTCAGATACACTACTTTCTCTAAAGGCTGTGCTACACAGCGTCTGTGTTCTACGATCACAGTGCGAGACTAACAGTCAGACTTGTGGGACAGCATGTCAGAGCTGCACTGCAATCTGTTACCCACACAACCATCCAATAAAAAAGGAAAAACAGGATGTGATGGATTCTGCGTGCGCTCCGAAGAGAGGAGACAGAACGGGAAGGGGCCCAATAAATGAATTCTGGCTGCAAAAGTCAAATGACCTGCCAGCTCCCTGACAGCATCAATTTGTTCTGTTTAGTCGCAGACAGGTTTTGGGGGGAAAAAATATTGATGACGCGTCATAAGAAAATTCAATTTCTTTCATGGAACCAGCAGTGCCAGATTACTCTCTTATTACTTATTTCAAGTGCCTGTACAAAGAGTCTTTATGTTCAAACTCGCTGCCATCGGGTTTTCTCCCGCTGCACGTCCAGAACAAACACGGGGTCTGTTCTGTACTCACACCATTAAACATTACATTCTGATGCTTCGGACAATTAAAACGTGGTGCCAGTGCAGACTGTTTTCATGTCGAGACTATATGAATGCTCACAAACTGCATAATTCCAATAACATCTCTGAAGAGGAACACCAACACTATGGACTCTATGCAACATTTATGGGGACCGATACATCCAATCATCCTCTACACTTTGAAATAACAGAGCAGCAGAACATGTCACTGTATTTGAGGGAGTGCTCTGTATCCAGAGTTTGTATTTCTCTATATTTCTTGGCAGCAGGGTGCACATGGCTGAAATACAGACTTAGCAGCATTCTTCTGTGTCCGACAGCTGACAGCTAAACCCCCAGTTAATGACTAATCCTGTAATATCTTCAGCGTGATTGGTTCAAGCTAATTACACAAGCTCACTTTCCTGGCTGCTGAATGGCTGGTCGGACAGGGTGGGGCACAGATAAAGGCAGTGTGAACCTGTAGAGAGGAGGTCATGATGGTATGAAGCTGAAATTATTAGTCAGTTAAATTACTTTTATTTTATTTTTTAATTCAATACTTCAGTCTGGGAACTTGTGATCACATTTTTTGGATTTGGTATAGAAATCAAAACTCAAAATAATAATAATGACTAAATTAATCAACAGTGGAAATTCCTGTGATTGCAACCCTAAAGATGGATAAAATAAATAATTATTTGACTTATATTGATCTGATTGCATTTCAAGACAGAACAGGAAAAAAAAGTCTTTTTAAAACTGGCATAACTTTGGTAACTCAAAGGGCACCCTATATCGCCATTTTAAAGAGAGTAAAAAAAATGTGATGTCATGGAAATCGGTTGAGTAACTTTAAAGTAATCCTGCTAAAAAACAGACAGATGGACAAACAGATGACGATGAAAACATTGCAGAGGGAACAAAGTTATCATTTCTTAATTCGGGCAACACAGCACAGGCACCTTAAATCAGAACAGCAATGTTTAGGTCCTCACACTAATGATTCCAGAAAACTCTGTCTGTCAGTGGAAGGCATATCGTTCATCTTATCAGCTTGTCACGTGTATTGTTAATGGCCAGAAGAAGTGCATTGTCAAATTTGATGCAACTTGGAAAGGTGACACATATGCCAGCAACACCTACTGATTCTCCATAGGGTTCTGCGCACTGAGCTGAGCTGAGTGTCAGGTCTGTCCTTACTGCAGCTCAATTACTGTAGTTCATTAACAGTTTCAGAAAGAAAGCTGCACCCATTATTACAACAGCCCATTCCAAACCGGCAGGTTTAGAACAGGCACTGCAAATTGGCCTCATCGTGCCTGATATGATGAATATCCAACGAAGAAGAGGTTGGTTCTCTCTGCTTCTGAGAAGCAACACTGGAAAAGCAACAGAGAAAACTAGTCTATTGGTTTCAACACAACTGTGTGTTTTTGGTGTAATGTTACCACACTGGATACAATACAGCTTATATGATGCTTTACCCATTACGAGCCAACACAAACTTCATCATAAAAACAAATTTGGAACCAGCTAATTAAAGCAAAAACCCAGTGGTGCACTCTGTCTGTAGCATGGCTTGGGAGAGAGCTGGCTGTGGTTTATAGCAGGTTATTAATATTCCTTCAAATCTTCCTGCTAATCTGCTCTGTTTATGTGGAAACACACAGAGACACAGAGGGTTTCTGAGAGCTGGAGCAGGCAGGAGGAGGAGGAGGAGGAGAGGGGAGCCCTGATTCCCTCAGCTCCAACAGACACTCCCCTCATTTTAAATAGGGTGATAACATCTAAAATAATGATGGGAGCAAAACATTTAAAACAGGTGAAATTACAGAGCATTCAAAACTTCTGAATAGGGGATTGTTCTATTTTCAAGTAAAAATACACAGGAACATAAAACAATGAACTATTTCAAGTGCTAATCAGACTTCACAGAGCTCCCTCAGGAGACACAAACAACCTTATACAACTATTCTTTACAGTATTCAGTATAGTGCTCCCCCATCATCATAAACATGAGGTCCCCTGTCCTCCCCAGGCTGAGCCCAGAGCTCTGTGTACAAACTTAAACCAGTTAATTTGATTAAACAAGCCAGCGTACATGTTTTAATTGCAGTAGCATCTGCTTGTCTAACTGTACATGTCTCCATGCATGTCAACAAGCATGTTTTCATTTCTGATTGAGTTGAGCGGAGCATGAATCAGGAGGCACTTCCACTGGCAGCACACCCCTGCACACTTTCTCTTCCGGCTGCCCTGTGAGCCCAGTCTTTGTTGTTCTGAAACATCAATGAGATTTCTCATGAGCCTTTGCGGTTGTGAGACACGGGGAGAGATTATGAGCATCCACACAGCCCTTTGTGCCACATATTTGTAACACACTCTAACACATTCTGCACATGTTTAAAGAAACCACCATAAGTACATAAGCCTCATGTAAAGGAAAAAAATCACAGTGGACAAAGTCCCTCAGGACGTCCTGTTTAGGTGGATTAGGTTTCAGAAGAAGCAGATTACAGGCAAACATAAGAGTTTCTCTGATGAATGAATGGCTGCTGTAAACAATCTGCTATTATCATTTCATCCCATGCTTTACTTTCAGCATAGGGACGGGTGTTTTATCATCAGTGGCTGAATAAACTCAAATTCATCAAGCTCCTGCCTACATATCCTGAGCAGTTGAGAAGAAGAAAACAGGATGTTCCCAACGTGATTACACTGTTCAGACGTGGTAACATCCATCATAAGAGTTTAGTCAGTTTGAGTTTACACATGTGTCTGATGACAATGTTTGTGTGTGTCTGCGTCAGCATGAGAGAGAAAAAGAGCAGAGTAAGGACAGACTAAATTAATTAATGTGTGTTGCTTTGTAGAAAACGTTAACCAATTTAAGAAGAAACAAAGTTAAAGTGGATTGAGTCTAAGATAAAACATCCATTCCCCTCTTCCTTCCTTATCACAGGACTCAGAAACCTTCCCACTGCCCACACACATCAGCACGTCAAGCTGTGACAAAAACAGATCAAGTTACTGCCTTCACAGTACAAATGCCAAAATAGAGCTGACTGCAGCAGAGCTGAGATATATACATGTTAGATAATAGGGACAAACTCCCAACATATCAAAGTTATATTACAGATCCCTAAAGCCTTCACCTCCACTGCTACGTCATAATACGGACAACACAGACTCTGTCAAACAACTTAGTGACACTAAAGGATTACCATGAGAGTATTGCTGCAATATAGAGTGAATGGTTTATGATGTAGGTCTAAATATAAGTAGATAAACAATGATTCACTTCAGTAGCATCATCCTAACAATAATACATGGGCCTTAAATCATGACAGAGAGACACTTTGTTTAAAGGCAACAATAAGAAACTTACTTCCATTCCTCCAATAAAGCATTTACAATGTCACCCCACAATGCAATCATACTGCATTATAAATGCAAAAAATGGCCATTGGCAAACTCTACAGCTCACAGTGATGATATTAAATAACCATGTCGGAAATCTCAGCCAACTGGTCTTATAGAGTTAGGTCAAGGTCACACACACACAAATGTAGCAGTGCCCATTAACAGCTCCCCTTGCACTTCCAGAATTTGATGGGGCAAATAAAACATTGGCTTCCTGTGGCGAACCAAATCCGCAGCACGGCTTTACATGGAGTTCAACTTTAATGAACGTAAATCAGTAACGTCACCACCTCAACCAATAGCAACAATGTTTGTGTGGTCGACCCCACATGGCTGCCATTGGCGTTGAACCCTGCTCTATATTAGAGCTGAGCAATAAAATTATATATATCGTGTGATGATGGACAATATCTTTTGTTTATATGTCACTTCCTGTCTGTCTGCTGCACACGGCTGCTCCACCTCTCCCCTGAATAACGCAGAGGATTTGCTGCTGTTGTAAACATGTCTGTGCAGAAAAGATCTCCTGCTGCATTGTGATGTATGAAAGGCAAACTCTGGGTAATATCCGACTCAATTCTCTGGACATTCTGAGTATAAAGAAACAATATGTATCATTATGTGGATATGAAATGATCTCAATCGGGATATGAGATTTTAGATATCTCAGTATGACTCATATAATATTGCCATATTGACTGTATAAGATATGACAACCCTGGTATAACAATAGTTTGTTTAGTTTGTCCCAAAGTCATAGCACTTATAGTTGAAATACCATTAAAAAAAGAGGACAGTATACAAATTGATACCATAGCAGTCCAGGGAAGAAGGTGTCTAATTTAATTGTTTTTAAAGTGATTCTGGGCCTTGGTCGATTTTAGTCTGATGACTCCACAGATTGAGGCTGGTTGATGGGCATGACGAGGCAGACCAGGGGGCCCGGTGGCCGTTGGCTTAAGGTCTATTGATGTTGCGCCCTATGAAGTGGAGAGACAGCGCGGGACACTAGAGCTCTTGGTACAGAGGAAAACAATGGTCAGTAAGTCTTCAGTCACTACAGCTGAGCAGCTGACTTGGACAAGAGAGGTGGAGGAGAAAGAAAGGGAGGGCTGGGGATGGAGGGGGGCTACGAGAGGTGTGAAGTGTCACACGGTTGACCCCTTTAAAAGGGAGTGGGTAGAAACAATGCGACACAGAAAGAAAGACAGGAGGGACCATGCAGAACAACAGAAAATAATGAAACCATAGTACTTAGACTGAAAGCTGAGGTTACCGTGGAGACTCGGGTGTAGAGGGGAGTTAAGCCTTATTGGAGAATAAGGGAAATGGCTGAACATTTTCTCTCTCTCCAGTGTCCTTACAGAGGGACATGTGTGTTGGTGACAGGGCTGAGAAAAGAGATTTAACCTGTTCTATGTTGAAGAAAAACTTTAGTGGTGAACAGATATGAGTGCACGTGTGCTTTGTGCAACATGAAAACACCACCTCATCTCTGTTCACAGACAGAACCTATTCTTGTCAGCGGACCATTCAGGTTGAGATGAATCTGCCCTGCAGTTAAGCGAAGGTCGGAGCCTCTTTGTATTCTCTCTCTGAAGCAGCTAGACTCCTTTTGATGCTGTAAGAGGAGACTGACAACAACCATCAACCTCTCCGCTCTTATGTAACCCTCAAACTTTCACAACAGAGAGCGAAGGTTTGTCATTAGTCCTGAGGGAAATCTACTCTTACAACAGAGTTGAGTGAAATATATTCTACTGGATCTTATCAAAGAGTTTCTACAAATCGAGGGCCCTAGTGTTAAAGCATAGTTTAAGCACCTGAACATGGGAAGCATTTGAAACCTTTACTTTAGAGTACCCTACCGATTTCACATTGCACTTATACATAATGCTTCTGCAGGATTCTCTATGGATAGTTCAAAAACACAATCAAAATTCATGCAGCTGACCCTGAGAATCCTAATTTGTATATAAATGGAAATCAATATCCAATCGAGTTATCGGTTGACGATAAAAAATAAAAATCAGCCAAAATTTCACAGACAAACCTATTATCATTTATATCTGCCTTATGATTTAAATATTTATAACCTCTTGCTGACCTAATTTAATTAATGCTAATGCTTTTCCCTTTGTATGCATTCAAACTCTTGGGTTTCCTCTATGTGCTGTATTACCCTGCCTCATCTCCTTATTAACTCCCCCACTGACCTACGCTCACATTACACTTAACACAATAAACACCAATCAGAAGAGTTTATCAGACAAATATTTAAACACGTAGAGAAAAAAAGTCCAAAAATAATTGTTCATTAAGCTTAATCAAGAACAATCAAGCCTTAATTACATTTCTTATAATTACATATCATTGGGGTTTGAAAATGTACCAGCAGAGAATCAGAACATTTTTACTGTGTAATAGTTTTATTGGCCCAAATCCCTGTCTAATGGAAACACATCTCTATACATTTAAAGAATTTGATCAGTCTAGTAGAGTAAAAACTACAATATTGCATGAGATTAAAGTACTCAAGCAAAAGATGGAAGTACTTTCAAAGTACTGAAAGAAAGAGAAATTTGAAAGCAGCTAACCTTCTGCACAAATAATAATCACATTGACAACACACAGTCGTGCTGCTCTGCAGTCACTACCATGACACCTGCTCTACTTTTCCCTCAGCCAAGTAGCCTAAGCCTGAACACTTCCACTCACATTCACTTTAAGTCGTCAGCTACTCACAATGTAATGTGGGGTCCTCAGGTATGAAAACATGGTCCAAAAACAAGAGTTGAGTCCAGTCGGGGCTGAGGGGGGTGGGGGTCCCAGGAGTTTTGCGGATGTGGTAACAGTTGGAGCTGTGGTAACAGTTGGAGCTACAGTAACAGCCTCACTGTGTCCAGACTGTCGTCACACAGAACAAGAGGCCTCCGCTGCCTCAGATTAAAGGATCTTAAGAGATCTATTTAGAGCTCTGGTGCTCTCCTTAAATAGGAGCACTCATTAGCTGTATGACCTGAGCCACTCAGAAACACAGGGAATGAGAGAGAGAGAGAGAGATGAAAGGAGGAAGCATGACAGAAAATATAGATGCAGATGAAGGAAGGGGAAGGCATGCAAAAGGGAGAGAGACAGAGTGGATTGCTTGACGGGTGGCCACGCTCAAAGGTCACCCTTCAGGCCATAAAAGGTCAGAGTTTGCGATCCCGGGGTCATTAACTCTCTGGTTCACACGCTCCAGTTACACAGACAGACGCTGCGGTGAAACTCAAACTGTTCTGAATGAGGCCGAGAAGAAAGCAAAAAAACAACGATGGCTTGATCCCAGCAGCGTCTGAGCAACATGGAAACAGCTCAACAAAAGCCATTTGAAACCCAATTTTACTCAGCAGATAACACCCAACAACATGCGATCATCAAACTGGCAAAACCCACTGTGTTTGCTCTGCTTTGTCGAGCGTTGGAAGAAGATTATCGAGATTAGATTTTGGAGTTGGGGCAAATCTGGGTCCCAGCTGTGTGGGAAAACATGGTGATCGCAGATGATTCTGGTGCCCCCAGTCAATTCTCCACCACAGTCTGTCAATAGAAAGGTCAGCCAACCTAGATGAGGATGATGACAGATTAGAGCCATTATCTACCTCGTTAGTCAGGCAGCAGATTGGTGGGAGGAGCTTCCCGTCCAGTGAAAATTGCTATTTTGTTGTGACAAGCCAGGTGAGAGAAGAGCTCAGTGAGAGTGTGTGTCAGCGGTGTTTAATGTTGTTAGAACCATAAAATGGTGTGAAGCTGACATAGACACTGATACAACAAATGCACACACAAACATTATCACCGCGCTGATTAAGGCGTAGTAGATGAGGGCTTTGGGTTGAACATCAATATCGTTATGCACCATCATATTTTTGTGATAAAATTATGTATTATACATGTCTTAGGCAGATGTGTTGAGAAAAAATTAAACACTGTTGCACTTGAGAAATAAAGGTTATTGGTATTATGTATTGTTTGTTCAGGTGCCAGCTGCTAAAACCAGCACTGAAATACAGAACGATTAATGCCATACCAACTTTCACTATCAACTAATATATCAGCTATTATTTTGGATTTAATACAGAGATGACAAGAGATTGCCAACATGCAAATCATTTAAATTTCCATAGTCTAGAGTGACATCAAATTGTTTTGACCAGCAAAGTCCAAAACTCAAAGGTGCTTAATTTTTACTGCCATGAAACCTGCAAAATAAGTAACTATTTTTTAGATTAATTAATAGCATAGGTTAGTTGTAGCCCTGCAGGGAGGTAGGCAGAATTCAAATAGCTGGTGTGTAGTTTAGTGCACTGCTGTGATAAAGGCAAGTTACTCTTTAACCACTTAACTTTTCAACATGACACTGTTCAAACATGGCAGATGCACTTATCTTAATCAAGTCAATGTTCAAAATACTGTTTGTTTAGTTCTAAAGGGAAGAAGTAAACAAGCCACGAGAAAAAAAGGAGGAATTCATTTTTCTCTCCAGAGTCTGATCCATGCTGGCCTTTTAAAGCCAAAACACAGATTTAGTGTAAGTGTAAAAATCTGACAAAAATATCCATGATGACATATTTTTTTCCATTTGTGCAGTAATTTATATTTTTTCAGGTAACGCATATGCTGATTATAGCTTGGTGTCTGCGTCATGCAAATTAATTATCACTTGATGGATAAGAACCTTCACATCTACAGTGCCTCAAACTTCTGCACAGTACTATATCTGCCATGGCCGATATTGGCCAACATTTGACCATTTTGATTTGTCATTGTAGTTCACCTAGTTTCTATTTAAAATTATGTCATTTTAAACGTGAGCGTGTTTTAGGGAATGGCATGGAAATTAAAAAATTAAGATTAAGTTAAGACTTAACTTTAAAAAAACAAAACATTAGATAACCTGAGATTCTCAGAGGACTTGCTCAGATCAAAATATCACAGAAAGGCTTAATCGACAAAAGTTTAAATAGAATTCCAAATGGTTTTCAAATTCTGCTCCGGAAAAGAAATGATTACAGACGCACAAAGGCACTGTCAGACTGATGGACACACTGATCACTGTATCTCTTCTATTATTACAAACAAAGGCTTACACAAGCATGCTGATGCCTCCGTGCACCTCTTCAAATCAATAACAAAACCTTGATTACACCATCAGGCTGTTTACAAGAGCTGTTGATTAATCAAGTGATACAGTGTAACAGTTGCAGATGACTCAGCCTATTAACTTAAAATCTCCACAGATAAAGTTCTACTGTTTAGCCGTCATTAACAGGACAAACCTGTAACCATCACCTGACCTGGACAAACAGATCAACTGGTTTTCATTTAGTTCCAGAATAAACCTGGAAAAAAAACTTGGAGATGAGTTTTTATTATCTTCTTAACTGTACATACATCTCCATTTTATTTCTGCACAGTCGGCCCATGGCAGAGACAAGGACAAGTGTGTCGTGCTTAAACAGATGATGACTTATTACCGGTAAGAACAGAGCGGGTGCACCTTGGAGCCGCTGAGCGCGCCGGTTACGGCACATCAGGGTATTAACCCCGGTGAATCAGGTTAATTGAAAATCAAACACTCAGCGAGGAGTGCTTTTTATCTCACAATGCTGTTTCAGATTTGGTGTGGCAGCAAAAGGAGGATTGAGGTGTGAGTCAGTGTGTAGCCTGCTTTTTGTGTCGCTGTGTGTCTAACATTTGCACCATGCTGCATAAAAATTTGTGTTTACAATCATGAACCTGATTTCTAATGCTCTAAATTTAATGATCCTTCACTCCAGGATGTGACCCAGATAAGTGCAACCCTGACGCCTCGCAGGTTCAAGCAGCATAATTCCACACATCTCCTCCTCTGCCACAACATCACCTTTTACCCTTCTGTGGAATGCTACAGGGTGCTTCTGCAAGAGGTGTGAGTGAGTGTGTGAGTGTGTGTGTGAGTGAGTGAGTGTGTGAGTGTGTGTGTGTGTGTGTGGGCATGCATATTAGCTTGTGATCACTGGCTGAATTATTCAGGCCACCGGTTGGTATCACACTCTCCAGAAGGTGCGGTGGAGCTGAGTGGAGGGGTGGTGTGTGGCACTTGAACACACGACAGCCACCCACAACGGAAATGGAAACTTCCTCCCAAATGAAACCCTCAAACCAGCTGGCTGTGGTGAATACACACACACACACACACAGACACACACAGACACACACAGACAGACACAGACAGACACACACAGACACACACACTCAGAGAGCGTGAGAGGAAGTGTTTGATGTGCTTCAGCTTAGGGTGAGAGACAGGTTTCTAGGAAACTGGGTGATCTGATGAATTTGTGCATCAACATGTGGGTTCAAATTCAATTGTTATTGAAATGCCTCAAGAGGATTAAAAGTAAAGCACCTTTGTTTTACTGATCACAATACTTTCAGAGAGGAGGCAATAAATGTATTTTTTAAATTAGCTCCGATTATGACACATAAAAGTGGGCTGTCTGCTGGGGGGGGCAGACAGCGACAGCACATCTAGGCTGGGAGAGACTGACAGCGGGAACACCACACAGCGGGGGTTGGCTGCATTCACAGCTCATCTACAATAAGGAAATGGAATTATCTGAGTGAGAGAAACCCAGTGGACAGCAGGTGGTAAAGACAACTCATTCAGTTCCTCTGCCTCGGGGCACAGCACAGGAGGAGACTTCCACAAGGAAATTGACAACAACAAACAGATTTCTATTTTCTTGTCATGATTTTTTTTTTTATTATTAACAAATCAGCATGTGACGTTTTTAGAAATCATTGCAAACTGAAGCCTAAGCCAGGACAAATTATGTAGATAGGATGCAATTAGTGTTGGAACAGGGAATAATTAAATAATGACTACAGTGGCTGTTCTGTCATGGCAAGAGGGGACTTATATTTAAGATAATAGTGTAACTCAGATTAAGATATTCTGGCAAAGCCGCATCTGGGTGAGTTTTAAAAGGCTGGTCGATAAAACAAGTAATTAAAAAAAAACAGGTCTTCCTGGGCTCTGGGACATTGTAATCAGCATGTTTTAGTATCTTCTGACATTTTAATCAACTAGTCTAAAAAATCATTAATGTTACACCTAATGACCAATCAATTATTTCCTCTATAGTTTGTTTTGTCCAAAAACTGTGAAGATGGCTGATATAATTCCCTAGAGCCGGAGCAAAAATATTTGGTTTACTGGTCAAAGATGACAAAAGAAAAGCAGCATGATTCCCATAGTGTCAACTTGTCGTGAGAAACAACCCGACCCTTTTGGCAATACATTTCACCCTGTATTAAAAGTCTGAACTTAAAGGTATCCAGTAAAGTACTTTTCAACACTAGCAGCAAACCTTTGGAGCTATGTTTTCACAAGTGGGTCTTCTGGGTAAGGAGAGTGTATTTTTTCAAGTCCACCACCTCCTCAACAGTGTGTTTTTTTGCTGCTCTCAGAGGGGCAGTCACGAGATATGATACAAATTCCTGAGGCAGATTTGACACTGCTCTACTAATCCGCAGTTGATTTCAGAGTAAATAGGAACGCTTTAAATAGAAAACTCTTGTATGTTATGGAAAATATTATAAACTCTATTTATACAGCATATAGACTCTTGTCATTGTAGATCAATGAATAATGATTACTTCATATGTTGACGTGGAACAGAAACATAGGAAAGTGGGCTACTAGGATACACAGAATTTAAAGGGCATATTTAAATCTCCAGCCAATGTACCCATTGGCCCACTTACCATGACTCAGGGTGTTCGACTGGGTGTGTGCATGTTGGGGGTGGAGATACCGTGACAGAAAGATGCATTGTGTCTTGTTCGTGCGGGTCATGGGTCACTCAGCCCACTACCCAGAGACTGCCAAGCCAGCCCGCCCTTCTCTGTGCCCCTTTCCCTCTCTTTATGCCTGCAGAGAAAAGTTCCAGCAGCAGACCAGCCACTGTAAAGCCATTGTCGTGTACAGTCCCTGTCAGAGAGAGGGGCTGCCTTGTCATCTATACTGCCCAGTCACATGCTTGGGGTCTTTAGAAAAATGAACTGCATCATCAGCTGGCCACTGGTCAGTAGGTCACATTCAAAACATGACCACATACTGAACCCTGGACTGCCAGCCACCTCCTGATTTACATGTCAAAATATTCCTGGGAAAAACCGGCTGCTGTCATGCTCAACCGTTTCTAGAAGCAACTTTTAATTTCAGATTTGACAGAATCCTACTCCACATAATTGGATTCAGAAAAAGGAACTTATTGGCTTAAAAAATAGAAGGTAAAAACATTGTATGCATTGATTTTTTTCATGGGAAACACACTTAAGATCCAGGTGAGTCCCCTCACAAACCCAACTGTGACATTCAGCCACTCGTTCCCAGCCTGTAATATCACCAAATGGACAGCCTTGTTCTCTTCCGTCCTCTGGGTGACTCATAAAAGATTTGGTTGGGTAATTGATCGTCACAGAGCTGCTTCTGTAGAAAGCAATTCAATTTCGACTGGGCATGTCTTGCCACATTAGTGAGAATGGTTCTATTGTTTTGTCAAGCCAGCAATGGCACGTAAAGGCAACTCTGTCCGCCAAATCGTCCGTGTTCCATTCACAGAATGTATACCGGGTAGGGCAGTGACAACCGCACTTGGTAACCTTGAGCCACGAGGTGGTCCTCTCCTGCTAAGTGGAGCTGACAGGGATCTAGAGCAACGGTGCCAATTGGTTGGGTGGGAGTAGCAAACAGGGTCAGTGAGTTTGATTTAGGGTAACACAAAGGGACATTGGATCATGGCCCAGGTGGGCACAAAGAAGTTCAGAGGAGCTAGGATGAAAAACCATTTCATGTTCGAGATAGGAATCTAGAAGTGCAGCCTTTTAATGAGCACATGATTTGAAAATGTTTGCTGGTGGTAAAAAAAAAAAACTGCAAATGTGTGACAACTCCTTTACATCATAATGTTAATGACTGACAGACAACTGAAGTGAGATTTGTTGCATCATTAGATGCACACGCCTGTCTATAACAAAATGCTCATTTTTGTGTTTTAAAGTTTTTAATTCAGTTACATGCACTGTAAATAAGCATAAGCTTTACCCCTTTATAAAATCAGTCCAATGAAAATGTATTAGTCCCACAGCTATACTGATTTTGATTAAATTCTGAATAAGAATTTAAGGATTTTTGTGCTAAGTGGCTTTCTTCAAACACAGGCAGCTAAACCAATCAGAAACAACACAACCCACAAGGCACTGGAGTGATTGCAGCCTGATTTGAAAATGTCGCCATGGTTGCAAACACCCACTTATTTCAGCGCAAAAGTGGTTCAAGAGGCTGGGGACAGGCTGACAGATCAATAACAAATCTGTCTGCTGGCCACTGGGAGGGGGTCCTGCCCAAGGCCACAGAGCAGCCACACCACCCCCAACTCTAAGAAAGACTGATTAGTCTCCTTTCAGTTATCACTGTGGGCTTTGAGTGAGAGACACAAGAAAGAAGAGGGATTTTGTGAATTAGGTAACAATGAAGACATGGATCTAAATAGCAAATAACCTCTCGATCACCCTTAATTGTGTTAGGAAATCAAGAGCATAGCACAAGTGATGGACAGAGCAGATTTAATCCCCCCCAGCAACAATCAGGGTCAATACCCATATCACAGTACTATTGTACTATCATTGTTCAATAAGATAAGACTTTTTGGGACATGATGGTGCTGGATGAGCATGATTTTTGGTGTATGTGTTTGTGCGCAGTTGGGGGGTTGGGGTGGAGGGGGTTTAACCCAGGAATGTACTGTTCACAACCCCTTAATCCAGATATGTAAGAAGATTGCATTCTAGTAGTGTCGAGGCGGAGGTGGCCTGTCCAGGCTTGGACTGACCTGTAAGCCCCTCTGTCCCACAGTTGCCTGTGCATGAAGCTTATCCAGTGGAGCCCGTAACACTTTTTAGATGATTATGGCACTCTAGCTTTGTCTGTGTCTGTGGTAAATCCGCACGCTGTTCTAGAAGCAGTCATCTCACCAGAAAAAAAACAAGATACATTGTACATGTCGATGTATTGGACCCTGGCTTATTCGCTAATGCACACAAACAATAGACTCTCATACAAAACAGTAGGAATTAAGATCTCACCACTAAGACAACTGGTAACTGGTCGCAACCAAACCAAACCACTGGTCGCTTTTGAAAATCAAAGCAAAATAACAGCATTTCTTTCATTATGTTATGTTTTCACCTGACTCTCACATACTGAATGAATCTACATGTTCACAATGGGAATGAGGTCAATGGCCACTCAGGATAGACACACTACACTGACTGAGAGCCGGATCTGTGCACTTGTAACAAGGAAATAAAGTGGAAAACTGTATACAGACATTAATGAGGTATGCTTGTCCAGGCAGATGGTTTGTCAGACTAGGGTCAATCATGTGAGAATTTAGCTGTAATTAAATGAATTGAAATTATACACTTCAATTCAATATGAGTGTGTGTGTGTGTGTGTGTGTGTGTGTGTGTATAAGAGTGGAGGACAACATCAGCACTCATTTTACCAACAGCACATTTGTTTTACTTTTGTGCACTTAAGATAATGCTGACCTGAACAAGGTCAATTTCGAATTTCACGAAGCAATATGTTCAAAAGGCAATGGTGGAAAAAGATATAGAAAGTAGTCTCCTGAAGAATGGTTCCCTAGTTACAGTGCCACTTTTTTTAATACTCCAGGAGTTTACTTTTCCCTCAAGCTCCTAATTGCTCCTCTGCTTTAGCCAGTGTACATTATTGAAACTATGTAATCCCTCCTTGTCAATTAACTATACAAAAAGATGATCAAAACAGCCAATTGTGTTGCTGGGCCACCAGAGCATGAACACTGAGACATTTGTTACTGCTGGCATATCCATTTCATTAAAAGACACGGGGAGTGTCTCACTGCCAATCACACACGAGGGCACTGAAAGGCTGCTGGCCTTGGACGACTCTTCAGAGAACACAGATCAGCCTCCTGGTGTCTGTTATATTGGTGAGCTATTTCTGCCTCGCTATGAGGATATGTAAAGGAGCAGGTATTGTATCGTCAAAAGACAAGTAGCCCCTCTGATTAAAATTACAGGGTGTCAGTTAATACTGTGTTAACATAGGATTTGTTGTTTCAAATGACTGTTTGGGTGCAGAGCAGTAACGCTTGCAGAAGGATCCAGACTGATCCACAGTGGAACAGTGTGTACTCTCTTTGTATTCCCCTTTGTTTGTCAGTAGCATCTCTGTTCAGCGACAGCTGTTGGTGGAAAGTTCTGAGCACAAAAACACAGTTTCTGGAAGTCAAGTGAAAAAACATTATGAAAAAGATCATGGAGCTGTTTTAAGACTACAGAGGCAGGAACAATCTACAACCTCTTACTGATATGTCATCACGATGATACAGAAATTGGTTCGACAAATGTCTGTTACTGCACTGATAAAAAACTGAGTTGCACAATCAGACCACATCTCAGAAACTGTGTTCACCTTTAGCAGGAACCAGCATGATGGTGACAGACCAATTCCAATCTTCCTTTCACATTAAATCACCTCTGGCGTAAACAGCCACAAGCAGAGCCATTTCAGCTCTGACTGATGTGCAGCTCATCCTCAGTCTCCTTGGCAGCCACGCCATGTAATTAACGATAGAAATGGCATGTGACAGAGACAATACATGCTCCCTGATGCTCAAAGACACCTACGCTCTGATGCTTCCACCAGTCCACCCACACACTGGCAACCAGCAGCAGCTGTACCTCTCCTGAGGAAAGTGGTGAACAGCAGCAAAACACTGGCTGGCTCACAAATGTTGGATTTGATCTGGAATAATGTGCTGGATTGGTTTACTAAATCAAAGAGACACACAAGCTGTTGGACTAAAAGACAAAGCACGAGTCAAAGAGCAGCAAAAAACACATGTATGAGGGCAAGAGGGCGACAAGAAGGTGGAGGACTACACAAGATACAGTTTTATCATCAACCAGATCAGATTTGTCCCCATTATGAACTCAGTTACATTAATTATCCTTCCCAAGGTGGACTGGTTTCTCTGATTTTTAATGCAAAGTCTTTTATCAAATCATTTGTGTTCAGTTCTGTATTCTGGATAGAAAATAGGTATATAACAGAAGACACACAGCATGGGAAGTATTTTGAGACGAATCCTGATCTTTGAAATCACGAGTTGCTGTAATTTTCAAGTCGCCGAGCAGGCAAAGCAGTGGGGAAATAAAACACTCTGACATGCCAAAGTGGATTCAGAGGTAGTAGGAGAAATCGCTAACAGGTCCCATTATATGCAGAAAAAGCACTGTATGGTGCAGCTGGGCCAAAAAACACTTTTATGCCCAAGAAAGTGATATCTGAATGACTTCAGTGTCATCTTGCTAATAGCCACATACTGTACATCTGACATAGCTTTGTAAATGATACCAAGGAAAGTGGTTCCCCAGACCATATTACTTTTCCTCTGAGGGTTGAGTGTAATGCATAGCTGCTTGACCTGTCCGCTTCCCCAAAGCAGGAGCCCGCTGTAAGGAAAATGACTAGCAGCTGTTTCAAAGGCTCCAGACACAGCCAGCATCAGTTATGTAACCGTGCACAGAGCACAGTGCCCTGAACATCATCACTTGTATGCAAACATGGACCTCTGTGGATAACACAGCGAGGGGCGGTCAAGTTACTTGCTAAATAAATCCCAAACAAGAACACCCACACGTGCCCGACACCATATCAAATACATAATAGTGCACACAACAGTTGGAGCTGTCAGTCTAAATTTTTCAAGGCAAAATGTCCCAGGCAGAAGGGGCCTCTCTAGTAGTCAGAGAAACAACACTGGAAGCAAAAAATGTTCCAGGCAGCCAGGGCAGGGAAAGAGCCAGAGCTGGAGAGGAAAGCGAAGAGAGGAAACGCAATAAAATAAATCAAAAGCAGCGAGGCGTTCTTACCTTCTCTGGGTACATGCTGTCTCAGTGCACAGAGCTACAGTAGAGAGCCAGGCCCAGAGAGAGGGACCGTGAGCGACAGGGGAGGGACTGAATAAACCTTAGTGAGCAGCGAGTGGAGAGAAGAAGAGGGAGACCAAATTAAATAGGTGATGTAGCCCTGTCATCCACTCTGATAATAAACGCTGTTACACAGGCTGACAGGCAGAGCCGCTTCACGGAGGCTGGAGCGGAGCGAACTACAACCAATGGGGTAAGAACAGACAGGAAGCCTTGAATGACAAAATCTCTTCTGCATTCTTAACTTTCAGAAATGTTGCTGCAGTTTAGACTTTTGCAGACCAGTTACGTTCACGCAAAATCACAATATATTGCAAAATTGGTGAGACATGGTGATGTAATGACTACTTGTAGGCCCAGGACACTCACCAGGACATTTACCAACCAATTAAAGCGGATATCATCTGATGACAAATTAGCCTCTGCCAATATTTAGGGGCTTCCCGTGCAGACAGTGGATATACAGGCAAAGACTGCGGGTCAAACATATCTCCACACAAAATATAAACAGCAATAGTTTTTGTCTGTGTTTTAGGTCCAGACAACATTTCTCCATCAACAGCAATCTGCATATGGGTGCAGATAAATAAATTAGAAAAACGATAGCCTATGCATTTCAGTGAATGTGTTATGCCGCATTTGCTCTCCACATGGACCATTTAACTGCGGACAGCCAAAACCTGCTCAAATGTCACTGGTCAAACTAGAAACGGATACCAGCTGGCTTCCTGCCCCAAACTCCTGTCCCTCGCCTACAGATTCTGCATCTACTGTTTATAGAGATTACTCACCAACCTGCATATCCGCACTGATCACCTCCATACTTGTTGCCATTTTTCTCAAGCATTTTTTTAGTCCCTTTTATTCATGAATCAAACTATTTGCACAGAATGATTGATGCTACTTTTCCCTCATGCAAAGCTCTGATTTGTTGGAAACATACATAACTGAGTACAGACCTATATAAATCACTGAACAAATAGGAGATATGTGGGCAGTGATTCATTGGTCTGGAGACATGCTTTAGCACAGCATTTCTTTTGGCTGGTTTTGTTTATTGTAAAATGAATAGAAGGAGGAAAGAACTACGCAGCAAAGTTATATCAAACTGGACAGAGCAACAGTTCATTGTATCTCCTTTTTTTTTGCTCTTGGAATCTCTCCATTCTCTCAAAGGTCATCATGCAAACTTGACTGTCACTGGCTGCTTCCATTTTAAATTACTCGGATTAGAAAAACCATTCAATCTGTCTCACCCTTAGCCTGTACTTCATGGAAAGATTTACAAAAGGTGAAATCCTGCACCTTACACAACAGACACGACTCCCCTCAACTCTGAGCCTAAGCTCTTGTGGTCTTCTTGAACGCTCAGCCCCTAAGGGCTTGTGGGCTTAATCCTCTTGTTGTATCACAGAGGCAAGGATCATGCTGGATGTGGGGGAGAACAGAAATGGTGGTCACGGGCTGAAGTGCAGACCAGGAGCTCTTGGTTTCCTCGCTGTTGTCCTGCCCTTCACTGAGACCACATCTGACAGCCTGAGTCAATTGAAAGGCTGAAGAGAAAGCAAGGTGTTCAAGAGAGGAATGCGAGACTGACAGCAGAAAAGGAAGCAACAGAGACAGTGCGAGCGCAAAAAAGTAGAAGAGAAACTAAAAGGCCCAGACAGAGGAAGGAGAGAAGTAGAAAGAACGCAGACAGGCAGTCAAGCAAAGACGCAGCCTCTCACATGAACACAGCGCATGCACTACTTGCTCAAGCTTAATATTAGATTACTGAAAAGTCCAATGCTTCACTTTTGAGGGTTAGGCAGACCTTCAATGACTTAGCTTGCTTGTATGAGAGTGTGTAGGCACTGAGGCAGGAATGTCAAGTATGCACTGGAAAACAAGCAGGGGCCTCCTTTTCAGCTGGTCCGGGAGTAAGTCTCTCGGCACAGCTCCATATTATGGGCCGGCGCAAGTGGGAGATGGCTACACTTTGCAGCACTGCTCGCACTCTTATTTGGTGGTATTTACGATGTCATTATGTAATAAGACCACGTCCTTTCTTGTTCTCAACTAAGTGGATTTGAGTTTATTTGGAAAATGGCTGTAGAGAATACTCTGCAGCCAATGTTAGACTCTGCAGGCAAAGAATCCATTTAGCGCAACATATAATTAGCAGGTTACTGTGGCATGGGGGTGTTTAGGAACAGGTCGTTTCTGTACAGTAAACAGAAAAGCTTCCCAGGACCCTCAAGAGGGACAGAAGGCTTTAAAACCAGTCACCACACATGCCCTATACACCAAACACAAATTGCTACATGTGAGACAAATTCACTGGATAGAAAATGATCCGATGCAAAGCCCCAAAATTGTAGATACTAAAGAAGTAAATTGATCAAACCTTTCTGGTTGTGGATACATTTCGCAAGGGCACTTGGGAGAACCAACCACCCCCACAGAGCTGCCTATTTAAATACTCTGCTAAGCCACTGATACACATTCTCAGCCTTTGCTCTGTTGCACAAGTCGGCAAACAGACAAGCACAACGGAGCCAAAGACTGCGTATGTAATTCGCAAAGGGAAAAGAAAAACACAATGCACAGTCCGTCTACATCTCAACAGATGTTCACACATTCGTGACATCCAGTTTTAATGCCCTCCTCCATCTTTAATGGTGACCTTGTAATGTTCCTCTTTCAAGTCATTCATCTTGATGTGGCAGTCATTGGGAGGTTTACGGCTCACTGGCTAAGAATAATCTCCAGATTCACCCAAACATGAAAACATATCTGTCTGGCCTCCTGTCCCTGGGTCTTTGCCATTGCATAGGGGGCTGTAGTGACTCTGTCAGGGCCCAGGACCCAAGCACTTTGTCCCTGTCTCCCTATATGTAAAACCCCCTCCTTCTCTCCCTCCTCCACCTCCGGGCACTGACAGCTTAAGACCACACAACAGGCTGGAGGCAGACAGACTCAGCCGCTTCCTTTTGTTTTTAAACCTTCTAAGCATCCAGATACATGTCCAGATACATTTACAAGCCAGTTATGTCACTGTGGCTATATGAATCCTTGAAGTGGAACTCAGAGGAGATTTCTGTCAAACAAGACGCTAGAAGACGGCTTATTTCAGCGGAGTGACTGATCCAGCTTGAAATCTCAGGGAATCAGTGGTTTTATTATTGACACAGAGCACTGTATGATACAGACTACCAGGAGTTACTCAACAACTGAATGTGTCAGAGCTTCGTAAGAAAGAAGAGGGTCCTGCAGTAGTTGATACCTTGTTTTTGCAGTGAGATTGTGTGAGATAGTGTAAAGATTGGAGCGTAGGAGGGGCCTCTATTCGTCTTTCTAATCAGACAGTGAGTGAGAACTGGGCATCCCACGGTGGAAACCCACAGACACAAACACTTCATGCCGTCACATCTCCCCCTCAGTGACGGTGACACAACTCGCAGAGAAGGAAAACAACAATCTGGCCTCTCACACAATCCCACAGGGCAGCCGTCATCCGCTCTTTGGACTTTAGAAAAAAAAGGAGCCCATCAAAAGCCTTTAAACCAATTCTGAAGAAGATATGAGTAAAAGTATTCCAGAATAAACCAACTCAAAATAACCTCCTATGTGGTGATAGAGACTGTGTGGTCATGTTTTTCTGTTGTGTTTTTAAACAGGCAACGCAGCCTGGGATAAACCCAATATGTTTATATGAAAAACAGGCTTTAAATCATATGTTGTGCCACATTCTTTTAACAAAAACAAACATCCTATCGCCTGCTTCTTGAAAAGTGAGGAAAACAATCCTTTGAGAGCATAGGAGCTGTGCCTTTATAAGACCAGGGATGGGGGAGAGCAAGTGGTGACTACACAGGGTTCAGGACAGGAGGACAGCTGTGTGCCCGCAAACGCCGCCAACCCCTCATGGTGCTGAGGAGGTGAGGTGTGGACCCTCAGTCTCTGTCAGAGCCCCAGAGATAAGCAAATTACAAATAGAAAGCAAGGCGAGACAAGGAACCACTACTGACCTTATTAATATTCCCTATTGAGATCCAGATGAAGATTCTTCATTAATGTCATTACAAAAATAATACACGTTTTGGTAAATGGTTATGGAAGGAGGTATTTATGTAGAGCTTTAACACATACTAAAAGCACTTAACAGTACAAGTCAAATTTACACACATTCATGTAGCACTTTTCACCTTTCCATCACACATCAGTCACAGCTGTCACGGCAATTCAGGGTTCAGTGCTTTACGCTGAACCCTGAATCTAATACCCTTTTTCACATTTCTGATACTGATTCCCATAAGGACTTTGTGTATAACATATACAGAGTGCTGATCCGATACCATTGCATTAAAAAGAAAAATGTATATAATTTATTTTAACTATTCTATACTGACCCTGTATGGAAAGTGATTACTGCCATCATTGTTTAATAGCCTGGCTAAGGTTAACTCCACGTGTGATGGTTCTTCAAAAGCTTTGAGATTGCTTTTGTTGTAATAGGTAAAACTACAGCTACCCCTCCAAATTTTATTTTTGCATTCGGTTCACGTCACCTTTTAAACTTTCCAGCGTGAAATATTGCTAAATTGCTGACATTTAACTAGCTCTGGCAAACGCTACACTACTGGAAAATACTTATTTTTCACAGCTCTAAAAACAGTATGTGCCAGTGGCAGTGCAGCGCAACTGCTGCTTTGGAGAGCGGAGAAGAAGCAAAGAAGTGATTTACAGGAAAATATTGTTTTATCTACTTAATATACTTTAAAGACGTCGTATTGGATCAGTACATAGATTTGCATGCTCGCTGATGCCCGACTCGCCATTTTTTGGCAGTATCAGAGGCATTTCCAGTGCTGGTATCAGAACATCTCTACTTCAGTGTCTTTATGATAAGAAACTAGATTTGTATAACACTTTAGCCTGTTCTGATGTTTTCCTGTAGAATATAACCATCATCAATATTTCATTTCCAGTGAAGACTGCTGTTTAAATTTGTACTGTTTCATTTTCTCATTTTTAGTTTAGCAAATTTTTCTGACTGTAAAATGTCTTGGTTAGAACATATCTGGGTCACAATTATTTCATTACCAAACTGATCAAACAAATCTCAGCTGTTATGCTGTCATCCATTTGTCAAACTCTTACTTTTGAAGCAGCCTCAAAAACATGCATCAGTCGGGCTAACTCATAACAATACCGCCTTGTCACAGAATGATCCTCCCTCTTTCTCTCTAAGGCCCAGTTTGCCTGCGCACAAGCAATGACAGGAAGTGGTGGAAGTAGGGGAGTTGAAAGAATTGGGTTTTCTGCGGGGTCATTCACTTGCCTGGCAACAAGCCAAACAGGACAAACTAACAGAGCACCACAAAGGAGCAAAAAGAGCGAGGGAGAGGGTTCCACCTGCCGCAGCGACCACAGCCAGCGCTGAGCTTCACGGGGAGTTTTGGCTGAATCCTGTCTGCTGTCTGAGTCTTATCCGCCCTGCCAGCACTACTGTAGGCTCACAAAAAAACACTCCACAGAGCTTCCCATACAAATGCAAATGGCTGAGAGTGAAATGTGTGTTTATTTTGGCTTATGTGATTTGACAAGCATGAAATTATTTCAAAAAGGTTGGAGAAGGCAAGCAGCAACACAGAAAACAACCCTTCTCTTGCCTTGATAGGGCCTTTAGGGATATGTCAGTTCTGACCCACAAACCATTTAGAGGTCGCACATGTGGGGCCTCTGAAGTTAGCTTCTATTTTCACCCTCTTTTCCTTCACATGGCGCATTGCACATGGCATTCACACACGCTCACGCAGTGGTCCCCACTGCAGGGCAACTGGGGGGCTTCAGACTGATCCTCAGCAGATATGACCTAGTTTCTATTCAAGCCTGTGTCTCTTTGTTCACTCCATGGTGGAGGAGGCTGTTGCAGCCTGTGGAACAAAGAACACAAGCAGCACTTGGAGCCTTCAAACAAGTCGACCCTGCCTAGATACAGCACATCCTCCCAAAAATTGCTCATGAGCGCGATCCTGCTTGGACTCCCACTGTCTGGAAATCTCCTTTTTCTACTTTGATCTACCTCCTCTGCAGACGAGGAAGGATGAGACCCAGTTCCTGCAGTTTTCACCCATTCTCTCTCTCTTTCAGGGTGATGGGACATACCACGGAAGTGAGGGGGGGCTTGAGTTGTCAGTGTGAGGGCTGGAGGGACGAGGCGAAGAAGGAAGAATCAGGATGTTTGGGTGTCTGAATCAGGAAGGGGCCCCACATAGAGCATTGTCACTTTATACAAATAGCAGAAATAAAATCCTTCTCAAAGCTTTATTTTTGGTGTTATACATTTGCACACATTCCTGGACAACATCAGCAAGTTTAAAAAATAAAGTGACAGCTACAAACCCACACAACCTGGTAGCTGTGTTTGGCATTTCCTTGTATTAAATGTACCTGAAGACTCCCATTTACAGAGCCCTTCATTTACCAGTGGAGCTGTGAACGCACCATTTAGTCTTTAATAACCCGACTGCAACAGCCGTTCTCCCCAAAAATGCACATCTGTACAAGCCAGACAAATTGTGCTTCAAGGGCAACAGTAGAAGATTTTAATAAGCACCTGCAACTGTTGCAGCTTTTTTCATCAAACGTGGCAAATGAGGCACAAAATGGTTTTAGGCAGACTTGTGTTGGAGCTGATGGATGGATGTAGGTCTGCAAAGAAATTGTGAGAGAAGACAAATGTGATTTCTGAACAGCCCATATGGCAAAAACTGATTGGGACAAGGGCAGTTATCTGCAGCTGGCCCCAGAGAAAAGAGTGAAATAAGCAGAGGGTGGGAAATAAAGCAGGAGCGAATGGAAGAAAGGGAAAGGAACCAAGGTCATGACTGAGAACACAAAGGCAGACAAAACTAGTGGTGCTCAAGGGAGTAAGTAGTCTACAGAAAGTAAAGGAGCTACTTGCATTGTGTTTGCTGCCCTTACTAACTTTGGCACAGACTGATTTCTGCGTAGATTATTTCCTCAAACTACCAAAGAACGCAAATAACAAATATAAATGCGTCAAATGAAGCAGATCTGAAGGGAAGCCATTTTAAAAAAGACTTACCTGCATGTGTTCTGTTGAGCTGCTGCTCAGCTCATCCCCAGACTCGGAGTCGTTACGGAACTTGCTCAGCCCCTCTCCCGGCAGGTCGCTTGGTGGGGAGGTCTTTTCACCGTCTGGACTTCTGTTGTGGTTGTTCCCCACTTTGAGCGGAGGCGAGTCAGCCCGTGTCCGTGGCAACGTGGCATTGTTGCCGTGGTGATGGTTATTGTTGTTGTGAAGAAGTACTAGTTCAGCTACCACCTTGCAATGAAGGGGACTCCCCAGGTTCTGGTTAGCATCCTTGGGCAGAGCTGGTGGCGTGACGCGATCAGAGGATGGCGACGGGGTGGATGAAGGTGACGGACGTCCAAAGCTGGACATTTCCGGTTGGGGTCTGTTGAGATTTTCATTGGACGCCCGGCAAATATCCAAAACTGTGGGCTTGGCCCTCAAGCTGGGCTTCTGAGGGGGCATGAGCGCCCGACGCACCTCCCGGACGTACTGCGCCGGCACATAAAAGGTCTTTGTGCCTTCCTCTTTCTTCACCTGCCACCAGTCCTCATTGGTCTTCTTCACCAGCATGTAGCACTCCCCCTGGCGGATAGCCACCATCTTGTCTTTGGCCTTGTACTCGTAGTCATACTCCACCTCGATGTAGACCTGGCCTGGGGGAATAGGCAGTCCCTCTCTGTCAGCCATGACTGCCGGAACAAGCGCTTGAACTCTGACCTCAACTGCTCAGCGACCCAGGCCTGGAGGGCTCCTCATGTCTGACTGGGGGAACTGCTAGGCTGCAGGAGAGAAGACAGGTAAGAACAGAGGGTGTTAGAATTTCTCATTGTTTGTCAGACTGAAGTCAGGTTCACAAACTAATGTTGAAATGTTTAATTTGCATCTCTTTTAATGTGCCACATGCTTGTTAATTGCATTTTAATTTAAAAAAACAACTTGATCAAAATAATAAACAGAGGAACCACACAGATTATACATTTATCAGGACCTGCAGAGAGAAGAGGGACAGAGACAGAATCTGCAGTCACCAATGTCAACGCCGCTCAAAGCAAGTAAAATAATTGTTTCTTTGCAGTGACAGTGAAGTGCACTAAAACAAGTGAACAAACAAACAAACATGTATAAGAAGTTACACTGATTCTAATTTGTTTTTAATGAAGGCTGAACCAGCTGCCACACTAGTGACTACAATTACAACTGCCACTTCAGAACAGAAAGGTCTACATGTGGTTACTGACAGTCTCCTAAATATGCCAGATTTTTTCCCCTCATCAAAATCCATGAATTTTTCCAAGAAAATGTCAAATACATCTCTCATCCACTCATTATTGAGCGTTCTTGCATACAAAAAAAACAAACCAACTAAGAAACAGACAGGGTGAAAACATAACCTTGCATGGCGGTGGTTAAAACCCTACTAATGACAGAACATATTCAAAGAACACAACCCCTGGATGAGACCGCAAGCTATATTTTAAAGCTCTATAACATGCTCAGACACATGAACCTACGCCCACCAAACCACAGAAACATGCTCCCAGCTCACCTTATTACTCATCTGATCACCTCAACCACAAAAGGGCTTCCGCCGTTATACCCCCACATTATGGACATGAATCCACTTCCAGACAGACATACTCTATTGGTGAGTAGTCAGTTGAAGAACACCACAGGGCGACTCCTCCCTCCGATCAACCACAACCCACAGTCAACTCTGATTGTTCTGGGAACCTACACCACTGCTAAGGATATCCAGCCTGGTAACCTGATCACCCTCTGCGGCGCTAGGGGTGATGACAACATGACCCCCACACACTGATCCTGCGTGCGATCCAGTCACCACAATGACTCCCTTGAGCTTACATTCCCTCAGACGCTGCGACCAAAAATAAAGCGCGTCGCTTCATAGAGTCCAGTTCTGCCGTTTGACCCCACTACTCATTAATGCAGTTACGAGACACAGTCAGAGGGCTTTTTAAAGATCGGGGGTGATCTTCTCGATATTTCATACACAGTGTGTGTGAGACAGAAGACAGCTGGGCCCCTCTCCATTCCTGCAGAGTTTGTTTTGGGATGAGGCCTGTCATTGATCCGTCTGTCAGAGAGTATCCCTTCATCAGTTAACCTAAATAAATACCAGGGTGCTCCCACTGCAGAGGGGCTGCCACTGAGCGGCGTCTCCCTTCAGATCAAATTCTCCGTCTTCCCCCCTGAAATAGCAGCCGCCGTGGACTTGCATCCTGGAAGAGCAGGTGCTTTTAGTGAAGCATGAGAACGCGGTACTGAATCTATAAGGGGTCCATCCTTATGTAAAGGAATACGTACACACTCTCAGACTGGCAGCTACACACCCAGAATAAGTTTACGGTGGCGAGAGCCGTCTGAGCCAGGGTGGGAGCCCATGTGAGAAGCAGCGTGTTCATAATGGGCTTGAATAGTTTGTGTTTAATCTGTTTTTAACTCCATGAATCACACACATGCAGTGTTACATCGTGCCTGAGGTTTTAATGTGTGTGGCGGATGGCAGCCCCGTCTGGGCCTGTCCCAGTACGAGCTTCAGCCATGATGTCAACAAACGCACACAGGCCTTTATGAATGACTGTCTGTTTTCGTGAGCGTACGAGGAATCGCTATCATCAGAGGTGCCAGGGATGTAGTCAGGACTCTGTCAGGGCTTCAAGTCACGCACATGATAACAGCGCTATCAATGATGCTGCACGACAGCAGCAGTCGTGACCTCCCCCCAGCAAGTTCACAGTGTCACTGCCTGTTGAACACATAAATAAAGACTGTGCTTCTGTGATTTCAGCTGTGAACCGTTGTCTCTGTAAAAGCATAAAACCTGTGATAAATGACATCGTGTGAGACAGTCACATTGTTTATCTGTGCAAATCTGTTGAGATTACCAGACTCGCCAATCCTCTTCATACCATTAGCGTCTTTTTTAAGATTAAGGCTCCCAGACAGATACCAGGACAGCCAGAGACAGTTCATAGACAGCTTCACAAAGTGTTGACAAAAGAAAAAGTAAGCATGAAACAAGAAAATGTGGATTTAGTTTAAATGTCTTTTTAGAGGTGCATTACAGCCAAGAGAAACATCAGTGACCAGGCAGTAGCTGGGAATCAAGCAAGACATCAGTCACCTTGGCAGCGGCCCCACGACTGAGTCACAAAGACAAAACTGCTGTTTCTCTTATTAAAAGTGACTCCTCAGACACATTACGACTCCGCTGTCCCCACTCTCTGATTCATCTGCTGCAGAGTTTCTGCCACACTTCTGACCAGAGAGAGTAAATCTTACCGCAAAGGAGTCCTCGTCAACCGAAGTGAGGTCTCAGAGGAGAGCGGCAGCTGACTTGTTGCTCCTTTGAGACTCTAAGGGTGTCGCTCATGTGTAGAAACAAGTTGTCTCAGCTCAGCAGTGAACAGCTACTGCATGTCTGTCTGTGTGGACCAAAGCTATGATGTCATACTTTTATATTTGGGAATGGATTGGTGGTGTGGGGCCCAAGGGCTCCTTGAGATATTTAATATCATGAACTCACAACGCGTGTTAATGCTGTAACACTCCAGATTTCATAATAATTCCCACCCTATAATTAACCTTTAATTAATTTGCTAACTATTTAAATGTCACTGCTTCATGCCAATGATTATCTTCTGACTATATATGTTTCTGTTGCTATATCAATACTGTTACATTGAATGCAAAGCAACTGGATTCAGTTTGATCTGTAGGCAGATATGCGGCTCTATAGAAAACACCAGCCAGTGAGAAAAATGGATTCCAGATGTGATTGCCTGCCACAGAAATCTGGTAAAACTATTCCACTAAATATGTGTGATGCCACAGTGGAATACCTGCAACGTGTTGAAATCAGACCCGTTAAGTTATCATGTGGATATATTTGCAATACTGGATGGATGGCAACGCACTCATCAATCTGGTCAGTAGCTTGAAGAAAAGCAAAGCACACATCAACACAGAGATCACGACCCCAGCTTTTGTCTGCGTACATCTGCAGAGCAGCCTGAGACTCGGACTGCCTTTGTCCCTGTGCTCCATTCAAAACAGATGTGGCCGAGCAGCATCCACTCCAACATGTGCTTCTGCTGCATTTCAATCCATCTGCGCCTCGCACACGCTGCTGCTGCATCTGTGCACCCGCACTGCATGCACACACTGCCCCCCTCATTGCGCACCGTGCCCCTGGAAACAAACCGTGCACAGAACGTGGGGGTCTGTGCGGACACAGCGCGGCATGCCTGGGGCGGATGGCGGCGGTGGAGGAGAGGGGAGAGGGGAGGGCATAGGTGGGGGGCAGGGTCCCTTCCAGCCCCACACACTAGACTGCTGCAGGAATACAACACAAAGGACTTTAACCCATCTGCGACAAAGGGTTCACCGCCGAGGATCTCCAGAAGGAGCGAGGGGAGGGTAGAGACCTGCCGGGCCAGCCCGGAGGAAGACCCCCTCTGGGCGGCGACACACAGCCGAACACACCGCGAGGGGAAATAAAAGCTCCGCGAAACTGAGCCACACACACACACTGATGCTTATCACGTGGAGTGTTTGTCCACACGACACGCCAGATAATAAACACACGAGGGAAACAACAACAACAACACACTCCTGTTGAAATGTTGGTTATTTCCCCGGAGGAGGAAGAAAAAGCAGCAGGTTCACTCGGAGACAAACCGTCCGACCTGCGGCAGCGTGCATAGCAACAAAGTAAGTCCGACACAAGCCAGCAGCCTCCCGCCGAGCAGGGGAGGGAGAGAGGCGCCAGCAGAAAACACACGGGACGGTACCGACCTTTAAAAAGACTCCAGCGGCGAGCGGCTGGTTCCTGTGACCACCGGACACACGGACAGCGCTAACTTTTACTGCCCGCTTCAGTGCGTGCAGCTCGGGCTTCAGTCCTCAGCAGACCCGCTCCTCCTCCCTGGGCTGTCAAGTTCCTGTGTGGCGACACCACACACATCCGGTCATTACTTTCAAAGTAAAGCGTGTGACCATGCCATTAAATCATCTAAAAAAAAAAGGAGTCATTTTATTTGGGCTGATCGTAAAATTTAATTGAGCAGAAAAAATCATTATCACATTTTCTTATGCTTTCGACTTTGATTATTGTCTTTAAGCACAGATGGTTGAATGGACGTCTTTGGGTCAAAATGTGTTTGTGGGCTATTACATGTTTTAATTAAAATAAAAGCATGCAAAGTGTATCATTAGTATTATTTTATAATTATTATTATCATTATTATTCATTGTAGTAGCATTGTTGTTATTATTATCATTATTTTTATTGCAGTGTGAAGAGTCTGCAGCCGATATCTGAGCCAAATGCAAAATCTTGTTTCTGGAATCCTGTTATATATTTGCTTGTTGTGTGTTGTTGGAATGACCCACTCCTCTACAAGGATTTCGGCTATGGCAAATAAAGATAGATATATAGTTAGAGAGATAGAGAGAGAGATTTGGAAATTATCGTGATACAGCAGCAAGCCAAGCGCATTGCACATATAAAGAATTAAAATAGCTCAAAATAGAACATAATTAATATCAAAAATGTACTTAAAACTGCAAATACTCCCTATGTAAATGATACACAATAAAGTACTAGAATACACAGTAAAGTACTTAATATAATAGAACAACATATAAGCCTAAAAACAAGAGACTAAATACAAGAAACTATGAACAAGAAACGTGTTCAAAGTTGCATACACAACTTTGATTGAATATATTCAAACATATCATTAATGCGAGCAACATCTTCATAAACTGTTGCTTCATTGTCAAGAATTTCAATTCATGCACTCACAATATTTCCACATTTTGCCCTCATATATCCAATATGTTTGTTATTGTGAAGGAGTGGCCCGACCTATTTCCGGCTGTAGTCCGTGTATTTCTATTCCGGCTGTCGCAGTAGTGCTCTGCAGACTGTCGCTCTCAGCCCCGCATCTACTGTCTGTCACTGCTGATAGACGGCGCCCAGTGCCGCGTGCACGTCGCTCCCGCACACATCCTCACTGTGCGGTGCGTTTCTATCCCCTGTCCGCTAACACCCATGGTCCTTTGATCCCACAGTCCTTTCAAAGACATCACCTGGAATAGTTTAAATTATTCCACTTGTTTTGTCTAAGCCCCCTTTATTATGCAAATACTATTATTTGTCACGATTGTTATGTTCGTCTGGTCAAAGCCACACAACATAATTGGGCTCTGTAGGATAAACATGCAAAGGTAGCCCCCCCACCCTCACTTCCACCCCTTAGCCGAGCTCCTCTTTAGGCAATTACAGCATCCAGCATGCAGCATCATGAATGATTTAGTGCTCGGATGTTCCAGGAACACAGCGGCGCGTCTTCAGCGGCGCAGACTCCGAGGACTACACAGGAGCACATTAAATGAAGCCTATGGCAATAAGATAGTGAGTTTACATTATTTCAGAATAATGCATGAACAGCAACACAACACAAGAATCTGATCACATCACTTCTTTATTCTGCATTAGCAGAGGGTGTGTGCGTAAAAGCGCGTCCTGCTGGTGCGAGGAGGGAAGTGACAAACAGGAGAGTGGGTTTCATTAAGTCTGGACACGTCATGTGCATGTTTTGACATATGTTAAAAAGATAAGAAAGATGAAACAACCTGCACAGATTATTATCTACATTAATTCATCCATTTATTACTCATTGGCAGCTTTAAATTGAGAGTGTTAGGCTTTTTGTATCTATTTTCTAAAACATCTAAAAATGTCCACCAACATTTAAACTAGAATGTCACTTTGTAGAGCACATACCTCTGCCATGGCCCAACAGTCTCCTTATGAAACCACATTTAAATTCACTAGACCCAGATTTTTTATTTGGATCTGCACCACATTGCACAGACTCATAAAGATCAGTCCTTTAAATATGACTGTTTCCATCCAGATCCATGCATTAATCTCAAGGGAAGTCAACAAAAACAGCTTAATATGTCACAGAAAGTGATTCCTGGATCCACCTCCTGATCTGCATCAGCACCAGTTAATGGGTTCTTCCCTGACCAATACCACATCCTTCCACCAAGTTGCATGGTAATCCGTTGTGTTGTTTTTGTGTTAACTTCCTCATAATCTCTTCCTTGGAAGAGGTGAAAATATGTATTTACTATGTACAGTATCCGCCATCTATTTACTGTTTGTTTGTATATTGATGGAGACTCCTCCCAGTCTCTGAACTCCTTTATCTGCAAGCCACCTGGGAACATGCGAGTCCTCACCAGACACAATGGGCCTTTTTCACGAAGGACATTTTCATTGTTCTGGTACTGCCATGGTTTACTGGGACACTTGGACAGAATAAAGTCATTGTTAGGGCAGTATATGGTGTTTCTACCACTAAAAGTTGAACTGCCTGCTGTAAAAAAGGTCTCTCATGTTCACAAGAGCTCTCTGATTGGACTGCAACTTCACACATGACAAAAGAGATACCCATGTCACAATCAGCTTTCAAGTTTCAATTTATTGTGTCTAGAATAAAAAAAATTGACAACCTAAGTTTTCCATAGGTCTGCTGGGAGTATGTGGAACACACAGCATCATAAGCATGAAAAAGTTTGATTTCAGCAAAACATCAACTGCCTTTTGAAGTTTAAAGAACAAAAACAGCTGATCCGAGACCTTTGCACTTGGTTACAGTTATTTAGACAGAGCTGTGAGTTTTACATGTGAAAATGAATCATCCTCTTCTTCTAAATCATAATTCATGCTTTACCAAACAAACTAAACATATAACCCTTTGCCTGCAGTCTTATAAATAACACTTGTATATAACTACACCCTGTGCCTCTCTCACCCTGAGCCAAAGACGTGAGTGTTGTTCCAGTGATGAATAATAATTGGGAAGCTGATGAGTTAGTGGCTTTTTTAAACGGTTGCAAACACAGGAAAACAGTCAAGTACAAAGAAGGGAGAAGGCAGAGAATACTGAAACAGTTGTCAGGTGTACAGTCTCTCTCAGCTCCTTTTGATCTGACAGAAACCAGGACGTGGTAAATACATCAGTGGCTGAAACCGATCATTTTAGTTATCCGCACAAAACAACAATTTATATGCAGAACGGTGTCACTAAGAGAGATGGGTTCTTTTTAATCTGCAACTATTTTTGGCCCAGTCAACCCGTTCACAATCTAAAGTGGAAGGAACCCCAGAGAAAAGAAAGGAAAGAGAATAGGACCAGTCCTCTCTCTCCCTCTCTCTCTCTACTGTACAGTATGATAGCATCTTCTTTAAGTAAAGTGTTTGTACAGTTGAAGGCTTTGATTAGAGGACAGGTCATATGTAGATCAGTGTACACTATATACACGCACTTTTAATTTGGAAGAATTGTGCAGTGATTCCAGGTGGAAGATCAGTGTTGTGGTCCTTGGCTTCATGTTGTTGGAGAGGGGGTCCATCAGCGTCCTCAGCAGCTGTAGAGGAAAACACAAGGAAAAAAGGTTGGAAGTCTTATCTGTCTATATCAGCTGCTATAAACGTGGAACTGAGTAATCATGGATAATGATGCATTCTTCTCTCGCCTGTTGTTACTGCCTCCTTTGATGCCGGTGGGCTGGTTGTTCTGGATGAGGTTGGCCCTGTTGACGCTGGGGATCAGGGGAGCACTCAGCTGACCTGGTCTGATGGGCTTGGCTGGGTTGGACACAGAGAAGGAAATGTGGGTCACATGCGGAGCAAAGGTTGAGCTGTGGCCATCTGGTTGAAGGCTGTTCAGAGTTTTTATTAGATTTTCTCATATTCAGGTTTGTCTAAAGATATAGATCAGAATTTCAGGGGGGAAAACTTTTATATTTGTCGTCTTCCTGAAAGCAAAATGAAACACTTGGACCACTCTCAGAGCTGTGTCAGGTGGGGGTTAATCTAGTTTAGTCTGGAAACAAAGGGACTCAGAGATAAAAGTGTGTAGAATTTAGTGACATCTAGTGTTGAAGTTGCATGTTGCAGCTGAATAGCCCTCACCTCACCCTCCCCTTCCAAACATGAGAGAATCTGTGGTAACATGGCAACCTCCATTGAGAGGACCCTCTCCCAACGTAAATATATATTATTTAAATATAAAGGGCACTTTATAGGGTACAGAAAACAACAATTGGTACAACGTAGATGATCACACACTAATGAAAACATCCCTGTTATTATTTATATCCAATTTATGCCACTAAATCTGACACACTGGACCTTTGAGTGGTGAAGGGTCATGACCTGTCAATAGCTGTTTTGACTGTGACAAGCGAGCATATAAGTATAATTGCCAAAATGTCAAAAAATGTAACAAAAAATTGGCTTTAATGTAAGATTTAAAACTTGTCTGTGGGCTTAGAATATAATCCACCTTTAACTCTTTAAATTTACTTTAGAGTTTTATTTACAATAATCGACTTGCACGTGATTGCTGAACTCATTTCGGGTGTTTTTAGTCTTTAGTCTAAAAAATCGAGTGTCTTCTTTGTGTATGTGTGTCCACCAACCGATTGAAGCTCTCCTGCCCATGTTTTTGGGCTTGACAGTGTCCTTGATGCGCTCCATTTCCTGCTCGTAGCGCTTTCGGTCGCGGGCTGCATTCTCTTTGGCCTCTTTCAGGGCAGTCTCCAGGGCTTTGACCCGCTCAGCTGTGGCTCGCAGGCGCTTCTCCATCTTGGGGATCTCACAGCGAAGGTCGGCATTGTCCCGCACCAGCTACAGAGACACGAACAGACGACAGAAGGAGTGAGACCAGAGGATGAACACACAGAAAATCGAGACTCAGAAGCTGGTGAAAGTCTTTCTAGGATGACTTTTCTTACCTGCTTGTGAACTTTGGTTAGCTGCTCAAGGTTGTTCTCCAGGAAAGAGATCTTCTGTTTCTGGGCAGTGCTGACTTCTGCCTCATCTGAGTCATTGTGAGCATTCTGCCCAAGCACAACAAATAATAAAAATATAGAAAATATTTCATTCAACATAGAATACGACATCAGATAAAATAAAATGTGCACATTTTCTAAGATAAATAAATGTGAGTTTAGAAGTTTGCAGCTGCTAAATGTTCAGATATTAAATATTAAAAACCCTAAAGTCAACACTTGCCCTCCCTTGATTTATTTATAATCTACTTGGTTTCTGAAATTATTTTCAAACTATTTCCTTTGCTAAGCAAAACCATACAAAGCTGCTTACATTATCATTATCACCCTCCAGATAAAACGTGACAAATAAATCAACACATGTAAAAGATACAAAATTACACTTGTGTGTGTAGAAACAAACAAACAGTAGAAGAATGCATTAATTGGAAATTCAAAATCCATAGTAAATATTTGCAAATGTTTGGCATACCTCATATAGAGTGTATACATGTCAAGACCACACTCCTGCTAATGGGTTTAGATTTTCTTGAACAAATCAGATTTTGTTATGATGGCACTGATTCATTATTCCACATATTTTTGTTTCCCCTGCACTGGCAATTTGTTGGAGTTAAAATATTGCTGAATATTTACAGTTTTTCATCCGGTGTCTAAAAAGCATGAGGCCAGAAAGCTCTGATCCAAAGAACCTCTTGAATGTCTAATGTGATGGTAGGTATCAGATGAATCCATTTCCACAGAATGGAACAGGAACAGGAATCCTCCACGACTTCCAGGAAACTCTGCTCTGCCTTTGTTTATCTCGTCGAGCCCCGGCCTGAGGTGTGGATTCGAGCGCTGCACCGACGACCTGGGTCCCTAATTTATCGCTGCTACCTTTGAAGAATCAGATGGCCTACTTATCGCAGTCACGTTCTGTTGTGTTCCCCGGGTACATTAAAATTTCATCATGGTGCAAATTAAATGGAGTGCAGTCAGTGCATGAGCAAAATGTGGGGCTGTGTGTTTCATTCCAGGTAAAGTCGTGTTCTCGGGAACCACAGCTCCTGTGATATTATTATACCAGATTAAATCTCACACAGAAGCAGATCACAGGAGAATGAGTGATAATGTGTCGTGGAAACTTTGAGGACATTTTACCTTTTTGACTCTAGTGGACAAGTCTTGGACAAAAAGCCTCCTCAGGTTGTGAAGTGTCTGCAGCTCCCGAGCCTGTGAAAAATGGCAATATCCAGAGAAAAATGGGACACTGGTTTTGGATCAAGAAGTTGCAATTGAATTTTGAAAATGTCACATTATCAATTCTGAAATTTAAAAAAATGACATTTTGATTAATTTAAACTCACCTCCATTGTCTCTCCCATAAAATCAAAATCTTAGATAATAATATAGATCTGAATGAACATGCCAGTAACTGACCACAGTCTCCTCTAGTCCCTTCAGGTCCTGTCTGGCCTGCTCCTGTCTGTCCTGCAACGCCCTGCAGGATGTAACATGCATGTTATTTAATGCATACAGTGTATACAGTAATCGGAAACATATTGCGAAGCAAATAGAATGAACGTAGAGCCGTTACGTGAGTTCTTGCAGTTGGCGGCTCTTCTCCTGGTCGACACCTTTGAGCTTCTCGTGCTCCACTCTCAGCCTCTCCTGCTCCAGCATGATCTTCTGGTTCAGACTGCACAGAGGGCAGGGACACTATCAGCACTGAGCCATTGGTCACATTTAGGAAGCACACATATTGTGATGGGGTGTCTTACTCCTGCAGCTCTGTGATGACCTTCTCCTTGGTGTCCAGCTCATCTCTCAGGTTGCTGATCTGCCTCTGGTGGGTCTCTCTGTGGGACTGGATCTGCTTCTCCACAGCTTCCTGAAGAAAAGCAACCGGACAACTTGTATCAATCTCAACTTGGCAAAATACTTCACAATCATCTTCTTCTCATTAATTTATTTTCCTCTAAGGAAAACTGGTATTCCATACAGCCTCAGCAATGGTTTTTAGCTTATGACCATAGATGAGGGTCGGAACAGCGACAGCTCAGACATACCTTGACTTCATTAGCAGACTGAACCTCGTTCTCCTTCTCCATGGTGTTGACTTTCTCTGGAGGGAGAAATTCTGTGAAAGTTAATGTTAATGATGGGTTACAGGTCTTTGGTGAAAGAGCGAATGGCAAATCAAGCTACTGATTCACTGCTACACATTGACCCCATGGATCTCACCTACTGGAGTCAATTGCATTTTCACAAAATAAACCCCCACAAGCCTGGATAACACACCATGGCTCTGCCCAGGTGGTGTTTTAATAACACTTGTGTATTCAAGTACCCAGACACACATGAGGATGTTTAATACTAATTCACACAAAACCATATCTATATTTATACAAGTGTACAAGTAATAGTGTAAATAGTGGCTGCAGCATATGCATCGTCTGTCTGATGCTTTTCATTTCTCAACAGTTACAAACAGTGTTTTTTATTATTATATTATTACCAGGTTGACACCAAAGAGATCAGGTCGGGGAAACATAGCCGTGATGGCACTACTCTGTGGTGGCTGTGATAAGGGAAGTCAGAGAGGGTGGGGCAGGAGCTTGTGCAGAATCAGAAGTCAGAGGCCAAAGGGTTGGTGCTCGAGCAACACCTGGGGTGTATCTGTGCATGTGCCTTATCCACCATATCATTTTAATATGGCATATTTTTAGCATGTAAACAAATCTAGTAAATCCCAGTAATAATCAGGTACAGACCACAGTGAGCTGTTCTCACCTTGAGCTTTGATCCTGACTATTTCCTCATTGAGAGAGTCCACAGTTTCCTCCAGCTGTCTTTTCTTCTGCTCCACATTCAGGAGGCAGTCTGTCAGGGACTTGATTTTCGCCTCATACTGGACACCAGCAGGGGAAAGACAGAGATGAGAGAACGTGTGTTTAAAATCACAAACTCTGTGTCAGCTCTTTTTAAACCCAGAACAAACACGGTTGGAACTGCAGAGACCCATCATCTTGTTAAGCTGCTGTTGCATTGATAACCAATGGTCTGGCACTTTAGTGAGCTGCCACGCTTGTCTCCATGGTGACAGTATCCGTGATGGCAGAGGCAGCAGCGAGCAGCAGCAGTTACCTGGGAGATGCGGAGCTGGCAGGCAGTCAGCTCCTGCTCCGTCTGGTCCATCTTCTGGGTGCTCTCGGCCTGGGAGCTCTCCAGGAGTTTCCTGCGTTTCACCATCATCTTCACCTCTGACTTCATCTTGCTGATGTAGAGACGCACCATAGTGAACTCTTCATCAATGTGGCCGCTGCTCTCTTGTTGCTGAGGGGTCAGAAAACACACTTGCTAGAGCCCGAGAAGTTCTACACCATGTATCTGCTCCGTGTGTGTTTCTGTTCAGTGTCACATTTTGGAAATCAGCTCTTATAAAGGCAGAATTAAATTTGTATAACAGTTGCATTTATAAAAGCTGGACCATATGTTTATACAATAGGTACTTGACCCTTTAAGGTATGGAATCTAAAATAGACTGGGTTCTATTGAAAGCCAGAGAAAAACTACAACCTCTACAACATTAACCTGCTTTCAAACTCTTTTCTCCAGCTAATGGGTTTACTCACTTATACTAGATATTGGCATGACCATAGATCAAGTGCTGTAGTTGTTATACGAGATAATTGAGAGAAAGATATTTCAATAAATGTATGTTTGTCATTCATCAAATAAAAACACTGAACTTTTCTGATTTTTCTGCTTTTCCTGATTTCACATCTTTGTAAATTCAATATATTTGGGTTTTGGCCTTTTGGTCGCACAATAACAATAATCTGAAAACTTTGAGCTCTGGGGAATATCATGAGAGCCGTTCTTAAAAATGCACTGATATTTTATAGACTCAGAATTGTCTGTGACATAAAAAGTTACTGGACAAAGCAAATGATTAATCCTGGAGCTAAAACCAAGCAATCAATTGATCAACAATTCAATAATTGATGGCTATTTCTTTTCTTTATTTAATTTATTAATCCTTTTTGTTATTTGAGGCAAAAATGTAAAAGATCACCTGGTCTCAGCTTCCTTATTGTGAGAACCTGATGTAACATCCCTCCCTTTGCTTCAGTTCAGATTGCAAACAGACTTAGGGGGATGTTAAATAAACAATAAACTGGACTCTAATAGAGGCAGCAGACGACTGAACTACTCTGGCAAACACGCTGGCATCTGTCAGTGGGATTAATGTGTAACTTTGGTTTAAAACAGGCCACCGAGCCTCTGGCAAAGTACAACAGGACTGTGGGTCGGGGCAAAGACTGGAAACCTTAATGTCGTTGCTTCCCACAGCGATGCCGATCTCCGCCAGGTCTTTGAGTAACGACGACATCATCTCAGTGACCCTCTTCTTCTGGTGGTTGGTCATCTCCTTCAGCTTCTGCAGCTCAGAGTCGATGGAGGTCAAGGAGCTCTGGAGGAGGGTGATAACACAAGCTTACAAAGTGACGACGCGTGGAATTATCATTTTCGTGGTGTCAGATGAGTTCGAAAGTACCGATTTCTGGTTCAGCTCCTCACTGAGGGCCTCAAACTCTTTCGCTTTGTCCTCGACTTCCTGACTCTTCTGGTCATAGTTGACGGCCAGCTCCTCCAGGGCCTGCAGCACCTCCTTCACCTCCTCCTTCGAGGCTTCGTTCTCTGCCAGAAGCCGGTTTAGCTCAGTCTGCAGGGTGTCGTGGTCGCGTTGGGAGGAATTTAAGAGCTGCAGGGGCGGACATGGAGAGAAAACAATATTCAGTTACATTTGGTTTAGTGTCTTTGAGTCTAAAATTCATGATAACAGAATCTACTGAATATATTTCTGTCCAGCTAAAGAACCTCATGTGCTCAATCTGCATGAGGTTGCTGTGCTCGCTAAGCGGGAGTTACAGTGTGACCTCTCCTGCAGGGCGACTAATGGCCTGCTAGGAGATTTTAGACTGGGTTCATCACAACAGGAACGTCTGCAGAGCTGAGGCACAGTGGGAGAGGCGGGAGGGGATGGGATGGGACAGGAAGGGGGAAAGGGGGTGTAGTGTCACCTCCTCCTGCTCCAACATCTGCTCCTTCAGTGTCTCCACCAACTGAGACTGCTGGTTAATCTCATCGTCCTGCGGGGAGAGAGGGGGAGAGAGAAACATATTACACTATATATACACTATTCAAACATTTTTCCTTTTTCGCCTGGACTACTGCAACACACTTTATTCAGGATTGCCGAAAGAGAAATAGGTTTTAGCGTCTTTACACAGGATTCCACTTTCACTGACGATTGATTTGAAAATGATTTCACTTGTTTTTAAATCTCTTACTGGTACAGCACCCTAATACATCTCTGATTGTTTATCCGAGTATGTTCCTTACTGTTCCCTAAGGTCTTCTACTGCTGGGATAGTAAATATCCCCGAAAAAAAGAAGTAAAAAAAGTTTAGTGAAGCAGTTTTCTGTTGCTAGGCACCAAAGATCTGGAACAAACTCCCACCACACATCACATAAGCTACTTCTGTTGATAGTTTTAAGAAACAACTCAAGACCTCATATCTATTTCTATGATCTTGCTTATAATTATTTTTGATCCTTTGTTTTAACACCATATTCTTTATTTTTCATTTCTGTTTTTACCTTTTTTTTACTGCTAACATGTTCTTATTGATTTATCTTATTTATGTCTTTGATTTTAATGTAAAGCATCCTGAGCTGAATGTTATGTATAAAAGGTGCTGTATAAATAAAATGTCTAATTTAATATTATTATTATTTCACCCATTTCTTTTCACTGCAACCAATCTTTAACAGCAGAAATCTATGCCACCTGCTGGTCAAAAGAAATACTACAAGTGAGAAGAACCCGATGGAAGGACAATACACACTTGAAGCTCAGAGTGAAAGTATGAGCTGAATCCTTAAAAATACAGCTAATAATATAAGAGACAATATTCAAAAGATAATAATACATTTGAATTTGTTGCCAGTATTTTTTTGTGCTCACATTTTTTATTTAATTGGATTTCTAAAAAATCAGAACCAATTATAATATATATTGATGAATAATTATTGGTTCCTATTTGCACATTTTTAATAGATAACATACACAGAAAATAAATCATTTCTAATTATTTATAGCAATAGTATGGCATACATTTGGGATCATCTTTTCTTGCTTTTTTGGACTGTTCATTTTTCATATTTTAAAGCAGGTTGTAGTATAAAACTCACTAAGTATTAGAAAAAAACACACATACCAGATGTTTGGTATGAACCTAAATAACAAACATATCCTTAAAAACAACAGAATAAAGGCTAAAACCTCTGTGTGTGTACAACAGCATGTCACAATTGTACCATTTAAATCAGTGTTAAAGTACAATTTCTTTTCAAATTGTTTTTAGACGCTGTCACGAGATTCATGACTCAAGTAGGACGGGATGTGGACTGATGTGTTGGGCAGTTCTAGAAACATTACTCTTACCTGAGATTAATGACAATTATCTGCTCTGACCAATCAAACAACACAACAGGCATGAACACTGCAGTGGAAGCTTTTTGTGCACGTACCAGTGTGCACCAAAGGTTTTCTGTTGACAGACACTTTGATCCTTCCTCACCTTGTCGTCCAGCTCTTTGTAGAGTTTGGCCATTTCTGCCTCGCACTTCTCTTTCTCTGGGCCGGAGAGTGTGACCCCGGGCAGTGTGCTGAGGGCAGGAGTGGGTGCTGTCTTATCATTGTTGAGGGCAGTGTCTATGGCCAGGACCTCTGCTTTGGCCTTCTCTTTATCAAACTGTTCATCCATTGGCACACTCTCTCCTGCAATGGGAGACAGAAAACAGAGACCATCAGCTCCCGTCCTCTCTGCTCGTCCTTTTGTTATTTTTACAAACTCGTGTGACAACTTCTTCACCTGTTTGCTGAAGCTGTTGATAGTGATAAAAATAAAATGTTTAAAAGTGCAGCACAGGCATGACCACGCATATTTTCTAAAACACAATTCCTATTACACTGTCAATATGCAAACAAAGAATTCTTTCATCAAGTCTTTTTCAGTCAAGACAACAGTGAGTGATTCAGCTCTAACAAACAAGAGATTGAGTTTAATTTTTTTGACTGAGTTTGTGTTGTTTAAGCTTTTTCATCTCAAAGGCTTTTGAAATCTTGAGACTGTGGAATCCCCTCTCCCATTCTTGATAAAAGATGCCCCCTCACCCAGCTTTATTTAGTTTCCCTCAGTTTCTCTAGGCCTGTGAAATAGCAATTGTTATTTCTTCCGGCAGACAATTGGACAAAGATAGCCTCATATTGCTGTTTGACACCAAACACACAAAGAAGGTCTGTGCTGATGTATTTATTCCTTTCTGACTCTGTGGAAGTGTGAAAAGCTGTAAATCTCTGCACCGTCTCTTGGACGTCCCACTCCAGCTGCTTATCGCTCCCCCTACCACTCGTCTCTGTTCTTCCAAATAACATATTCACAAGGGTTGTCCCCTTACAGCCTGAAAATGGCTTAAATGTAACTCTACACATTCCTCACAGCGCAACTGCAATTGGCATTTGATCACTTCAGTTTTAAGGTGGAAATGCTGCTATACTACTTGATATGAAAACTTGAATGCTTATTTAACTAAAAATATGTCTTTCTATCATCTCATAATAAACCTGATTTTCACTGGAGAGGCACACACATTTAGGGTATTCTATGTGACCTCCTTTTAAAAAGTATTTACTAAGTTAATATTGTTTAAATTTCATAGTTTTGAAACTGTCTGGTCAAATCCAAACCATTACAAACCAAAGTTCTGATCATTTGTCTTACTCATTTCATTTAGACTCCTGCACTATATGAAATTTAAAAACCTGTATCTCAGGACACACGTTTCTTTGCCTTTGGTTGGAACGTTGCACTGCAGGGGAAAAGCTCGACCAAGGACAAAATATGGGCTGCTGTATGAATAAATAGGCCACATTGAAGACATATTATGCTATGGCTACAAATGTGTGTCACACAAATAACAGAGATTACGTTCCCACGTGTGTTGGAGAGTTGATGTCACCTTTCCTCCAGCGGTTGAGCTCGTTCTCCAGCCAGTTGACTGTGTTTTTCAGCGTCTTGTTCTTCTCCTTCTCTTTCTCCCACTTGCTCTTCCACTGCTCTGCGGTCAGCTCCACGTTCAGAGTCACTGTGTTCTTTATGGTCTTTGCCCTGGTGAGGGAGAGGTGAGAAAAACACAGCGACGAGCCACATTTATGTTGGTTTCACTGCAGGCCAGAGTGACAGGCTGAGGTGGCACAGTATTTGTTTGTCCTCACAATGCCATCTTTATCATTCGATAATAGAATATACTGCCGAAGATGTAAATCATTTCTTATTTAGAGGCACTCTGACTAGTACTAAACACTCTGACATTTCAGGAAATATATGTTTTGGCTCAGTACCACTTTCATATCTGTGCACTAAATATGAAGCTGCAGTGAGCAGCTGGTTAGCTTAACAAAAAAAGAGGAGAAGCTGGGGCTGGCTAGCCTTTATAAGAGCTTAGTGGCCCATCTTTCTTTATAGAGACTTTATAGAGACCTATCCCCAGGACTCACTGTTGCAGCAACACAAACATGATCCCTCACTGGCTTCCTATGCATGAACATGTGGAAACCTCTGCAGTGGTGGACAGGTTTTTTTTTGTCCGAGTGCGTTATTTATTATTTCAAGAAAATGCTCCTGCGATTGGTAAAATGTTTTTAATTTTGTCTTTTATAATTTCCCTAACTGCTACAATTCCCATCTTCTCCATTCTATTTTAAATTATAGTATTATTTGTTTTTGCCTTTATTGAAAGAAGATACTTTAAGGGAAAGAAAGCCACACAACAAAGGGCTGCAAGACAGAATAATGCTCTATATATCCTACGAGGAGCAATATTGTGGCAGCTTCAAATCATATATATATATATATATATATATATATATATTAATTTTGAGTGTCCTCTCTAAGAGAGATGTACAAACATGTGTACCTTTGTCCAAACTGCAGTGTAGACTTGGTCTCTGCATCATTGAAGGAGGAGGGCGAGCAGCAGATGACCATGGTGGTCCGACAGTTCCCTCCTAAAGAGTCCTGCAGGATTCTGGTCATCTTACTGTCTCTATACGGTACATAGGCCTGACAGAAGACATAGATTGAAATACACAGGGTCCACATTGTGTTTCTGAGATAGTAATTAACAACTTTTAGTTCTTCATAGTTTCATTTTAGTAACAGTGGTTTGTCACAGCATGGCAGCATTTCCGAAGCCATATTTTTTAGATCATACTTTACTATACGATTGAAAAATACATACGTATGTATAAATACACATAAGACACTTGAAGACACTAAAAACCAAAACACCCCCTAGTCAGTGTTGATTGTCTCACCGAGCCCTCTGCCAGAGCTGAGATGACAATCCCCAGTGAAGACAGAGACTTGTTGATCATCTTGGCTTCATCCAGCACGGTGCCCTCTGCCCCGGTTTTACCCACCTTTGAAACACACAAACACGGGAGAGCTCTCATCGCAATGCTCGAACCAGGAAATCACAAAGAGCCATAACTCTCCATGCAGCCAAGTTACTGTATATAGTGAAGATGATGGAGAGGTGTAAATGAAAGAAAGTAAACTATGAAGGGGTGATTAAACGTGTGTTTGTGAGAGAGAGAGAGAGAGAGAGAGGAGGTCATACTTTTTCACTCCCAGCCAAATCGACGAGGTAGAGTTTTCCGGTCATCTTCTGTTCAGTCGCAGAGTTTTCCTGCTTGATGTTGATGAGGAAGATGCTGTGACTTCTGGAACTGTGCTCATTCATGTCTGAGACACACACACACACACACAACAATTAGTCAAGAATAATTAGGCTCAGTTTATCTTGGGACCTAGCTTCCAGGATTAGAGAGAGAAAATCTATCGGCATGACGTAGTGTGTATTATAAACTATGCCTAATTTCACCTCTGGGGTTCCTTTTAGTGGTTGTGTGGAGTACAGATATTTCTTTGGCTGATGGGAGTCTGGCTGCAGTCAGGAGACTCGGTGGGATCGAACACATGAGAGGCCGCAGCACTGAAGGCGCTTAGTGTATGAACTCACTTGTGACAGCCACGTGTCTGTTGTTTTTGCCTTCATCTATGGCGTCCATGACCTCGTCAGGACTGCACACAAAACGCTCAGTACACCCCTGGGGACACACGCACATCACAAGGAAATGCTGTGTTTAACTGCCCAACAGCAGCACGGCCTTACAGAGAGACAGTTATTAGCAGAGGAGGAGACCATGACATACTCTATCAGATGGAAACTTTTCTTAATTCTTTTACATCTCTTCATTCCTCCATCTAACTATGCACACAAATATCGTTGAATAAAACAATGTTACATTCCATTAAACAATCATTTGTAATGAGAAGACTCAGTACAGTACAGACTGTGCACCCTCATCTTCCTGCAGATCACAGTCGTGTCATTGTTCTCATCTGAGCTGCTTTATGCCAATCGTATCTAATGCATTACAACAGGCTGGGACTAACTTTGTGACTGTGGCATTATGGAACAAACACTATTTTGCACTTAAAAATAAAACTGCTAAAAATGAAATCTCCACGTGTCTCACCTTGACATAGGGCACCCTGTTTTTATCCTCATGCACAGAAAGGTTGATCTTTGACACTGTGGAGGAAAAGGAAAGGAAAGAATATGTCTGAATGAATTATGTTTATTTCAGGATCCCAATGATGAAAGACCACAAGGATGGATTACATACCGTCCAACAGGTCTTTGATTTTATCAAGATAAACTTCAAAATATGAAACCTGTGAAGCAAAGGTCCCTAATGAGACTTAACCACATTATGACATGTGCTCGCTGTCATTTAAGAGCATCTAAAGTAAAACATACTTTGATATGAAACTCCAGGTTCTCATCCATGGAATAAATGTGGTTGAAAATGTCCTGAACAATTCTGGGTATGATTCCCATCATTTCTGGGTCATGGAGTTTTCCCTTTAGGAGACATTTTGTAAAAAGGAGTATTAATGAAACAGTAAAGAATCTCACACACACTATAATCTAAATTTGATAGTTTTATATTACCTCCATTGTGTGTGTTTTGCCAGACGATGTCTGCCCATAGGCAAATATTGTCCCGTTGTATCCTTCCAGAACATCTGCGCACACAAGACAAAGAAATATCACATTTAGTGTATTTCAGGGGATTTAGTGACTTCAGGCTCTATTTTTAAGATGTAAGGGTAGGAACCATGTTGTATGTGCATTTAAGGCATCCACTGTTGTTATTCTAGAAACAAAGTTGTAGCTCTAGTTTCCATGTGGTTCAAAAGGGTTGTAGTTTCTTTATTATTGATTGATTATAGATGGTGTCTGACGTCAGCGTGTTTAAGCATCTACTTCCCTTTAAATGGAAACAATGAACGAACCATTTCACTGTGTTGATTTTGATGTCACTGTAATATTATGGTATGACTATCAGCATCCCCAACTACAGGCCCACCACTCTGTAACAGTTCAAATGCACCCAATCAACGTCATCAGAGTCAAAGACTACAAGCAATCCTGTGAGCCACTAGGATGTTTCTTCTTCTACTGTACTTCCTGCAATTGGTCCAAAAGTCCAAACTATTCTTAAAAGTGTTTTCACAGTGCAAATGAATTGAACCAGGCTTCAGTTTGATCCAGACTGAGACCACTTCAGTTGGTCTGGACATTGATCGGGGGCACCTTTCACACCTAATTTGGACTAAACTGAAAAGTCTGACCGTCTGGACCACACGAGGCCCCTTAGTCTACCGTGTATTCTTACCTTTGACAATCTTCTGAGCCCAAGCATTGTAGAACTGCTCCTGAGATGTGGTGGACTGGAATACACGATCAAAGTAGAACGGTTTACCCTGTGGAGAAAAGGGGGCAGCAATAAGCACCAGTTCACAACATCAACAATTTCCCATTGCAATGCGGCAAAAGGCAAAAATATGTAGATATTCAGCTTTTGTTTACTTGACAGTTGTCAGCACGTGACAGTTCAGTTATCCACTAAAAGTGAAAAGTAATTAAGATGTCAGTTTGGTAATCCATGCATACAGATTAATAAACTGCAAGGGTTTGGTTTGGACCCTGGGCACAGAAAGACGTGTTCCAGACGACCTGAGAGGTCTGGGTGGTTCAAAACGAAACAGGGGATCAGAAATATGTTTTGGCCCTAAACTTCTCTGTGCTTTATAAAATAACAGCAGGATTTTGAAGTCAATTATTTGACAGACAGAGAGCCAGTGTAAAGATTTCAGAACTGACCCTCTGACTTTCATAATAAAAGATGTGGGGGATTAGACAGCGTTATGTAAAAGATTTGGTTAAACAGTGTGTGGCCACAAAATGAAAGCAGTGAAGAAATACGACACAATACAAGAAACACAGCTCTCATTCTGTGAAAATAACATTTTATTAATAACTGCAAAACTAAAACACAAACTCAGCTGACTGATACTGATACAACACTAGTCACGACACACTTGAGCGGAGTTTGCACATGTTAGTGAAGATTTCCAAACAGAGCGAACACATAAAAATCAAAATGGAAACACACAAGAGTCAAATCAGCTAGCTTCCAATCTACATATGAAAGTCACATTCAGATAAAGCATGCAAATCAATGAAGTCAGCTGACCTGATAACATACACAGCCAATGGTTTGTCTGCTGCTGGAACAAACAAGTCAATGTGTTCACTTTAATAGAACAACAGTTCATTTCCTCAGTGTCTCTAAGTAGCTTTGATCTTGGTAGAGTAGACAATCCATCCGATTTGGATTTCTTAACTCCTATATATAGGAGTTTAGGAATTTCCTATTTGACCCAAACCAAGAGGGCAATAGCTAAAGGTCAAGCAGTGGCCATAATAAAGACAGTACAACTAAGACTGAGACAACCAATCTCTATCAGTGAGACCAAAGAGTCACCTGACTGCTCACTACCGACACACAACAGCTCAAGGTACTACTCTTTCATTATGGATGATATTTCCCTCTCCTGTTACTCACTGACACTGAACACAAGCACAGGAATGAGGAGGACCCTGTGATTCTCAGAGAAGCTCAGAACTCACTCGTTGGCTCTGTTGACTTTGAGGAAAGTGGTGCTAATTTCGAAGCTTCATAAAAACTTTAATCGCAATAGTCCATATTCACGGGCTCCTCTAGGAGCGACCTAAAAATGGTACACATAAGAGAGGAGAATGCCAAAGCTTGCAGGTTTACTTAAGCTGCTTTCAGATGCTGAACTCCGACTGAGAGCCTCTGGAGATTCATAAAAACTGAGCAAACCTTATAGAAAGCTCCGGACAAAGATGGCAGTCAGGCCTCGAGTTAGTTGATTTATGGGGAAACCTAATTAAATGAATACATAATACTACATAGACTAAATAAAGTTATCTGTCAAGAGAGAGGTGTTTGTATTGGATACATGATCCGCATATTAATATGGGAGAACCAGAAATTGCAGATTGAAAGTGAATATATGCAAGTTTACCTATCTCTAAAATGTTGTAATTACTCATTCCAATTGGAAATGAGTCCTTGTGTAATCCTTTTATTATTTTAATTATTAACTCTTATTAATATTATCGTTTGATCTTTTTCATCATTGTTTGGATGACATCTTTATCTTTCTTGCTAGATTTTAGTTTTGAGGGAAAACATTACAAAATCTGAACATGGCATGAGAAATGAAAGCTCCTGCTCTATAATAGGATATTTTCTGCGCAAATGTGAACATTATTGCTTTTGTTGAAGGTAGAAACATATACAGGACAGCTGATCTAATGCCGTCTCAGATACAAGCTGCACTCACAGAACAGAGCACCGCCACATCCACATTACTCCTCGTGAAGCAACTGATTATCAGTAGGCCTATGACTTGGAGTCAGTCGCTTCAAACAAAGCAGCCATTCATCCTTTCCATTATCGACGGTCACAAACATCAGGGGTTATAATTTGCCAGGAGTGATATTTTTCATCTACAGCCATAATAATTACCAGGAAAAAGGCCTGTGAACACTTTCCATTATGTTCTTTGAATAAACAGACCTGGCACCACAGAAACTTCTCAGAGAAAAAAGGGTGAGAATTAAAAATCTTGAAGCACATATCTTATAATTGAAAACTTGCATTGGGTTAAAGTGTGAGAGGGGGGATGTAGGAGGGTTAAGAGGGGAGAGAGGGTGTTTCTCCTCTTTCCTGTTCACCTTCCCTCTCTCTCTGCCTCTTGTCTCTTCTTTTTCTTTCCTCTTTTTCTCCCACTCCCATTCTTCCCTCATGGTCTTTCTCCTCCCTCTCCTCCTTGTCCTCTTTTTTGCCTCTTTCTTCTTCTTCTTTTGCCGTCTTTTTCATCTTCACCTCCTCTTTGTCCTGTAATGCGTGAGATCCTGGAGACAGAGAGACCATATTTATACAAAATTAAATCTGAAACAAAACAAGCTCTCCTCCTTTCCTGTCAGCTCACACCTCCACTGATCTTGCAGGGCTTTGAGTTTTGTTTTCCTCCTCTGCCTCACTCTGGATGATCCCTCTTTCCCCTCATCAGATGACTGGTTGATTCACATAGGTGTTTACATTTCTTGAAAGTAGCTGACCTCTTGCTCCTCTAGGTCCTTCATCAGTGTCTTCCTCCCCCTCTTATTTTTTTCCTGCTCCGAACTCAACTATTCGCTGCCACTCCTTCATGAAATTTCATTTCATATTTTGTATTTTAAGAGTGCAGGACTCCAGCTGGACTGTCCTGGTTCAGACCATGTTCACCAGCCTCTTGTCCAGATGACTAAAAGACATACATTTACATAAATTAGTTAGAAACACAGTCTGATTCAAACTTTGGATATATATACACCTTTTATACTTATTCACATAGTTAATCTGTTCTTGTTGCATGATGTGATACATAGTCAAAAGTACTGCTACATATGTGAACATATATGTACGCAGTCTGTAGTGATGATGTTAACGGGACCTACTCATATGACTTAGCAGCCTGTGGATTGATTTCTTTGTAAAGTACTGGGGATGAATTTTCCAGGAAAATCCAAAGGATGAGATGTTCACGCTGACTCCCGCGTGCCTCGGCTAAATGGCTGTCTTCAGGGCCAACTGTGTTTCAGCATTAGTACAGTTAGTTTAGGATTATCGTCTGTTCAGTACTCATCTATTATGCTGAAACATAAATAACCCCAGTTACTTCATTCGGCAAAATGGTTCTAACTGCACTTCACTTAACGGCCACTGGAGTAATTAGTAACTTTCTGGCTAGAATCGTTACGAATGTTACGGAAACACAGCACAATTAAAAAAGTCTACTCCTGGTTACTGTATGTGTCCGACACACAATAAGCACACGACAGCAGCAGAAATGAAAACCATAAAAACAAACCTGGCCAATCATTAAAACGTAAAACAGGAAAAGAAAATCTTATATCAATCTCATGTTTAGGCCGTTTATGACATGCAGTTTTTTTTAAACTCACCCACTCTCAAGAAAATATTGAGAAGTTGTGTGAGGAACATTTTCATAAGGGAAGTAGCCTATTCTAGATAAGAGAAAAGCTGAAAAAGGTTGTGTGTGGTGCTGAGGAAAGCTTACCTGTTTAATGGAGAGGCTGCAGCGTCGTCCTTGTTGAAAGCCTGCTGAAGATTTGGCTGCAACTAGCCTCAGAAGTCGTTGCTCTGTTTCCAGCAAGAGATGTTTCTCTGTGGTGCTACACAGAGCCCCAAAATGAGAGGGGCCCCTTGAAAAGACTGGATAAACCAAGCTGGATAAAACAAATGTCTAAGGTCCTATTCGTCTACCCCAGTGTTTTCATTTGTTTTTCATATCTCTGTATTAGCAACAGTCAATATGTTTAAGGGTGGTATAAGAGTTTTAATCCTCCATACAAAGTGGCACCCCCCACTTTGTATGTCATTGGTGATGTATCATACATGGGTGTTTTGTTTTTGATACGAAAATGAGCTGAAATATGCTGAGATTATGCAAACATTCTGACGCAACAGTACAGATGCACAAGTTTCGGCGTTGATCCAATTGCAAGTGAGGTGCAACAGGCTCTGCTTTTCAGTCTCCTTTACAATTTTAACAAGATTGCAATATTGTAACATCATGCAAATATAAATAATAACAGCTTCAGAAATAGAATCAGGTCTGACAATATAAAGCTGGTGATCTTATATGAGCACGGTACTGCTGATAACACCCAGAAGTCTGTGCGTAAAAGCGCAAAAGAAACCCAGGTGAGCATCTTTACGCACGGCTTAAACAAGCACAATGAAAATCTCATGAGCATGAGCTACATCTCAATGAAGGAACAGAAGTCTGTCTAAAACACGTTGTATTATGGATGAATATTATAGCGATTTAAAAAGATCACAGAAGAGGAACTGATTGTGTCATCAGTCGCCACTTTTGCATGCAGATTTCTATCTTTAAGTGATTCCAGGTGGTAAGAAAACGTGTTAAATCTTATTCCTCTCGGTTATTGTTGATTTGTAACGTATTGATAACATTCGGTGAGAGTGAGTTACACTAAAAAAGTGGAACAAGTACAGGCCCGTGTGTCCAGTCCATCCTCTGCCGGTGAAAGGTGCCACACACTCACCGCGATCTGCACGCAGTCGTCGCCCACAAACTTCGGGATGTACTTGTCTCCCCGGGCCACCTCCGAGCTGTTGAGCGGCCTGAAGCGACACACCACCTTGATAGTACACTGCGCAGGGTCCGCCATCTCCGCCGCTGCGTGTGGATGGATGCAGCGCTGCGCGCTCCGGCTGCAGTCACACTGAGAGAAGCGGCTGCAGCCACAGGGAGGCCGCGCCCCTCACATTCACACTGACTGAACCTCGGTCTCTGGACTGATCACAGCTGCTGGATCTCGTGGGTTCAGTTGACTCTGGGAAAAAGTTTTTTAATTGAATTAATTTAAAATAATTTTTTTTCACAGGGCAACACATAAGCTATAATAATAGATAACTTCTAGAGACTATATGTTATATTTAGATAACATGCGCCTTATATTTCCATTATATTTATATGTGAAACCATGCTATGCCATGTCTTGTTATGCCATTTAATGATGTGTTATCTTGTTATGCTATGGTATGCCATGCCATGGAATGCATGGATAAGAAAACACAACAGTGAGTGTTATATGGCATGTAGGTTATAGTCATCTTATAATGTTTAGATATACATCTGCTGCAGTCAGACAAACGCAGCTATAAATAGAAATGATTTAGTTCTGTGGCTGCTCTCTCTGGAGCAGGTCACTCAGACCCAATGCAGAATGATCAGTGAAGACAAAATCCACCCCAGAGTGAGAACTTCAGGCTTTTAAAAGGAATCAGAGCTGGTTATGTGAACTTCATGCAGTCTTATTCTCAAGACTCGACCACTCCTTTCCTTTCTCTCTGGGAAAAATCAAAAGTCTTTCTCTCTCCTCCAACTTGTTCAGAACGTAGCAGTTAGGGTTCTTTCTGTTTTTAATAGCCAGCATCACATCACCCCAATCCTGGACTCTCTCTGTTGGCCTCCTCCTTTGGTTTTGAATGAGTGAATGTTCATCTTTGGGTGAACTATCCCTTTAACATCTGAAGTTTGTCAAAGAGCACCTTGACACTGCACATCATTGTTGGGAAAGACCACACAGCACTAAAAAGCTGAAGCTCAGCAGAAATGGAGGGAGATGCAGGAGGAAGCTGCTAAGACCATATACGTTATTGTAAAGCTGTTACTAAAATCCACCTCTGGTCCAGTCAGAGACCAGATTTCAGCCAAAGATGCAGAGGAAAGACCTTAAGAAAGGCGGTAAGTTCAGATGAAGGTCAGGTCACATTTTATGAGCAGTTAATGCAGAGATGCAGATAAGTCCGCATTCCTTTTCTTACCCTTGTACAAGGACGTAAAATTCTGATTAGTATTTTTAAGGTTTTTGACGTCAGGTCCAGGAGAAAGATTATTCAATATGAAAAGGGACAAAACATGTGACCACCACAACCAAAAATGGACCAAATATAACTGACCTTAAAGAGAGGAAAATAATTAATTTTCTAATTGTCTCATTTTTTTCCATTTGACCCAGCTCCTCCAGTTTGGGAAAGATACTGAATCCCAAAGTGCCCCTGAAACAAAGGTTTAAAATGATACAATGGCTTATTGGGCTGTGACACATACAATAACAAAAATCACAAATCTGGAACACTTGACACTTCCCTGTGGAGATTGACGTCACACAGCCTCACTGTGTGTGTCTTTCATTTTCTCTTTTTATTCTCAGAAATGATTTGCTCCACATCTGAAATGAACATGGAAATATTTGGGATTACACAAGAAAAAGAAGTGATAATCTTTCGTTACAATTAGTAGAATAATAACCAACAAACAGGAAAACAGGAATTTTTTGCAGGATCCCAAAGTATCTGTAGCAAATGGAAGAGGAGGAACCATCAAGGACAAGCCAACACACGACATGTACCACCAACAGATAGAAGACGTGGATGATTGGCTGGAAAAGGCTACTCACAAACCAAGTGAGCTTTGCTTCATCACTGAAATGCTTCATCACGTCAGATATGTTCCATCCTGTCTGTTGGATTTAAATCATTGTGAGATTTTTGTGGGTAAACCTCCAGTTAAGTCCACCAAAGTTTCATGCTGGGACTTTTCTACAGGGTTCTTCTCTGCAGATGCTGAAATCTGGAAAGTTATGGATCTTGGAATGATTCAAGCCAAAATGCTGTGGTCCAAAACTTGTAGCAAACTGCTGGTATTGCAGGAATTTTGAAGTTTTACATGGGCGATTGGGCTTTCTTGTGTTCCATGAGGAGGTTTGGACCCTCTGGTGTGTTGGAACATAGGTGTGGGACCCCCTGCTGGTCAGTTGGAGCTGGGGAGGCCTCTTGCATGGGAGGTGGGGCATCTTTAGGGGCCACAGTTCCCTATGGGGACCTGTAAAGGTCCTGACGATTGGTGAGACAGGGTTTCCTCAGTTTTTGTTTTCTGTGTTTTTTTTATTTGTTCTTCTTAGTTCTGTATGCGTGTGTGTGTATGTGTGTGTGTGTGTCTACACAGAGATGTGATGCACTGTGTGCTACATTTTGTCATTGACAGTTTTTACATAAACAAAGTCTGATTGATTGACTGATGAATTGAAAAGTGATGAATTGACAATGATGTATGCAATGGAGGGTTAACTGTATTTTACAGCATTTACAGCGGCCAGCAGGGGGCAGCAAATGTTCTGAGTATGCTCTGCAGCTTTGGTGGAGATGATGGGACTTTGCATGATTTTCCAGTTTGCCACAATATTACTTTTATAACAGTAAACACAAAGTCTGAGCAATAATTATAGATTCAATTAAATCTTAAATCCTTCAGTTGAGATGTAAATTCTGCAAAAGATACAACATAAACAAAGAAATGAGAGTTGTTATGGATATGTCTGTATTTTTATTCTTAAGAAACTGCAGCATTAGACAAGTTCTGAAGCAGTAAACCATGTTGTTACACACACACACACACACACACACACAGAGAGACACACACACACATGCACCATCATCCACACACATTCAGTCAATGAGACATGAGTCACACAGTCAATCAGAAAAAGGAGTTGGAATGGAGGGCTCATTGAACGGATGTGCACCATCACACTGTACAGCACGCCGGAAACTTGAGGGCCCTCCTAAAAATGGCATATCATCCTGAACGGATAGAAAATATAAATTATTCCTACAGTTAAGTACATTCTCTAGATTAAGAGCCATAAATATGCGTTTGAGAGCTCAACTTACAGTATGTACAGAGGTCCATGCTTCCACAGTATACACACATAACAATTAATATTAGGTATAGTCACATTACAGCATCAAGATGGATTTTTCTTTTCTCTAAACAAGCAGAGGGTTCAGGAAGACAGGGCAGAGTCAGCATTTACAAACCAGCTCACGAAAGGCATCTGAATCTGTCCGTTACTCTTTTTGATTAAAAAGAGGAGAGGAATCAAGGGAGGAGAGGAATTGAAAGGAAAGGAACGCAAAGGAAAGAGAAAAGAGGAGAGATGAAAAGATGTATTGTGGTGGGGGGGCCCCAGGCTTCAACCTGACTCCCGATAGAGAGAGAGAGAAAGAGACTGAAGGACTGAAATCAAGAGTCACAATGTGAAAAATGTGAAATGACAAATCATGAAAAAAGACATCAACAACTGCCAGCCCCCCCAACCCCAACTCACTTTGAGCAGTCAGTCAGAGAAAGAGGGGGGGAGAGATGGAGGGAGGGTGTGAAAGAAAATGTGTGGGGGGGGTAATGTTTTACTGTGTGAGGGGGAAAAAAAAAGAAACTAAGTCAGGTCCTATAGCTCTGGCAATGTGGCTTGCGGTTGCTAAGTAACGGTCTCTGAGGGCAGAGGAAGCGACTCTTTGAGGTCGCTCGGCTCTGAAAATGAAGGACCCCCCCCCCCGAGCCCACCTCCACCCTCCTCCTCTCCCTCAGCGAGCGAAGGCCTGAGTGTTGGCGAATGACAGAGATTGGTGACTGTAGCAAAGATGGAACTTTTTCTGACACACGTCCTCAACAGGCCACAGACACTGAGCTGAAATGTAAACTGAACAGTTCTCGGCAACATGATTCCAAACAAAGGATCAATTCCTCTTTCCCAGGCCTTTACGTCAGTGGTGAAACATCCAACATCATGTTCAACACATCAGCTTTGACCTGTGATAACGTTTTCATTGAGCGTAAAAGAATATCCAACGATTCAATATTTAAAAAGAAGACATGAGACAATCAGTCAGGAAATAATTATCAAAAACAAATATTTGATAATTTAAAATGCATCAGATCCTCATATACTGTACAGTAACAGCTCGATAGATAGTTTCTATATTTAGTGCTTCAGATTTCTCCTCATCGGTTATTAGAGCGCTGCCCTTTGCGCTTCCATTAGTGTGAATCTGGGTAGATGGTTCAGGCATGAGCAGCAAATGGTTGTAAGTATGTCCGATGTGTGACGTGGGAACAATTCCCTCCTGCATCACTATAATCATCAGCATCACAGTGACTCCAGGATCCATTAGATTCCTGCACTTCTGAGTTTCAATATTTTTCTGGTTCCATATTTTTGCTGACCACCTGCACTGACTGAAGTGAAGAGCTTGGTGTTGATGATACAGTGACCACAGAGGGGCAGCTGGGTGACGATGAGTCTGCTGAGCTGTTAAACCGAGTCTCCATGGAGGACGATGAGTTTGTGGATAAACCTCCAGTTACCACAAACTGAAAGTAAATCAGAAGTGATTTAGTCAGTGATATGAGCAGCTGCAGGTTCTTTACTTCTTCTTAACCCCGCGACTCTGAATAAAGTTAATTTAATGTCAGCACGAGACCCGAGCTGAAACATAATGGTTCTTTTGTGTGTGGAATCTCACACTCATGCGCTGAAAGCTGTGCAGTCCTGGGTAATAAAGGGGTTTAAGCTGCTAAGATGCTGTGGTCTAAAAACAGATGATCAATTAAGACACAAATGGGAAAAAACTTTTAGCAGGTACTGAAAACGAACTGTAATTAACCCTCTATTGCATAGTGTTGGCAAAAACGTTCTGTCTTTAAATTTTACTGATAGGCAGCAATATGAAAAAAATGTAATTTGTTTTTGCTGAAGAAAATCATGTCCTGTGTCATACAATCTAAATAACAATTAACAATGAATTATAAAGAAATATTGGGTACTGCATTTGGCTAAACATAAATTGGATTTATCATATTGCTACTTGGTATTATGGTACTTTCCACAACAGTGCATTATTGCAGAATAGCAACGTATTTTTTAAATTATTTTATTTCCATTAGTTAAACATTTTTAAGAAATAAAAAAATATAGTGGGTTAGTAAGTAAAAATCCATGCAATAGAGGGTTATGGTATGACCCTTTAGTCCCAACATTTATAATAAAACCAGTTTCTGAATGAGATTTTCTTCAACCGCCTGTCTAACGTCCCATATAATCTGTTGTCTCTGGGTAAAGGAAATCATTCACCTCCAAATCAGACACAGACGACAGGACGATAAACCAGAAAGTTATAAAGTGTTAACAGGTTTCACGGGGCAAAGAAAACGTATGATGCCTAAATATTAGAACCGTAGTGTTAAATACTTTTTTCTGTATATTTCCTACACAGTGCCTGGCTATCCAGAGTCTGCTCTGAGCTGCAAGTTTAAATCATGACAAAAATTTTTACCTTCTCACTCACATGTCTCCAATCTGATTACGACAGAATGGAGTCATGAAAATAATAAAAATGATGATGATGAAGTAAACCCACGAATTCCACGAGACAGTTCTTAATTGAAATCAGGTGTTTGTATTTTGAGCCTCGTTATCTGACAAAGGGGGAAAGTCTATATGCAGATTTGATAAGGTGCTCAGTTCACAAGGGTCAATAAAATAACTTGAGCAATCTTAAAGAGAGATAGCTTATCAGTTGGACTCAGAGCTTTTCCAGGCAGACTGGTTGTGGACGCTCTTTTTTCCCCCCTGAACACACCAGTGTTGTGTGTAGCTCACCCCACCACAGCGTGAACTGTAATGAGCCCTGACCTTAAAGTACAGCGTGACGCATCGAATCAAATCACAGAGAAAAAAATGGGTCAAACGCTGCTGTTAGATACTCTGACCTCTGAACAGCTACAACCACCAGCTTTATTTCACAGAGAGAGCACTGGAGGACAGTGTAGTGAGGCTGGATTGGTATAAAGTACGACACGTCGCTGATCTTGAATTCAAACATAAAGCTTCCCGTGTGTGGAAAACATCAGGATTTGGATAAATAATTCATAAATGGGGGAAACTATGAAGCCCAATGCTCCGAGGGCCTCAGTCTGCAAAAAACACAGCAGCAAAAACAAAGAATAAATACCTTAACACTCATCGAAAACATCTTCCAGTTCCTTGTTTTTTACAAAATAAAATACATACAGTACTTGTTTTATTTCTTAAGACAAACACAGATCGTTTCATAATATTTTCACATGGTCATGTTCAGTAGTCGTTACATAGATAGTATCTCAGCACAGCTTAAGAGCTTGAAACCGCACATAGGGACAGAGATGCATAAAAAAAAATTCAAAAAAATCAATCTTTTGGCTTTTGTAGGTCAGTGTTGCTCGTTCGCCTGTATGGAGTGAGGCCAAACCTCAAGTCAAAATAAATACTTTCTGACAGTTAACACAATGAGAAGTTGGATTTTCGGCAAATGATAAATTATCACAATATTCATTTTACACAATATCCTGATATATGATATAATACACACGTTTTGTTCTAAACTTTGCTTTGCCTCTGAGGGGTGGAAGGATAAATCTGGTGTTATTCCTTGTATATATATTTACTTATTGTCAAGAAATCCCATGAAAAGACAAAAAACAACAATACTATACTCATGATGTAGGCAAAACCTGATGTTTATCATCTGTGCCATAGAGCTACGATATTTGAGTCAATCATATGTATATATCTGATACCTCTTTAACACTATAATTAGCAGGAGTACGTGGTTTTATTTTAAATGTAGGTAAACCTGCTACAAAAAGGCAATGGACTCCTCTCCCATTTGCCACTAAAGGAGTTTCCCTTTCTGTTTTTTTGAATGTGCAATGTCACAAATGCACCGAAATGCCACATTATGACGTTCACCCAGGTGTTTCCATCACTTCGGACCAGAGCTGATAAAAACCTTTGTCTACTGCAGAGTCATGTGACCTATGACTCAACACTGATTGTATCCATTCCCACTGCAGACAAAAGCCAGGTGCTGGTCGGTGTTAGTGGGTTTTTTGAACTGTACACTGGCCTAAAACTGCGAGTGTGTGTATTAAACAAATGAGGCTGGAAATGAGGCTCTTAAGTTAAAGATAATATCAGTCAATGATGTTAAAATGCTACTTTAAGCTCAGGGTAACTGCATAGTCAAGTGATAACCTCCAGTTCTCTAGCAACACCTTTCACATAACATAAGTCATTTGAGCCATTGTTCTTTAAAAAATACTGATTAGTGTAGCTTTATAGATCATCTTCATAAACCAATGGTCTTAAATTGTGAAGTCAGAAAGTACTAAGAAACAAATTCACTTTTTTTTCATGGGATCGTCTGACATTTAAACTCCAACTCTCCACTATCTACCACTGCTCAATGACATTCCACTGCACACTGACAAATCTGTGTAACTGTGCATGTTGAAGAGGCTTAATAAAGCATGTCACATAATGACATTAGCTTCCAGCAACAGTGACCCACTGTATTGCAATATGCAGATAAAACCCCCTACGTATTTACTTGCAACTTACTGCAAGACTTTATCATTACCCACATTTAGAGACTATTATGAACTAACAGGTCTCACAGATGTCAGTGTATTTTATGGCTATGCTTTATGAGGACAGAAAAAGCACGGTATAAACCTTTGGCCACCCATACAGGACTCGCAAACTGATGCACAGGCTACTGTAACTGCATAAAGCGTTTAGTGCATCCTAACCCCTGACTCCAGGCTGGAAGATAAAAGTATGTCTGCTGCCGACTTCAGCCTGAATATATTGCATACATGAACCAGAGGGTCAAACCCTCTGAAATCCCACCAGCCAAACTATTGATTTTTTTCCTCTGTTGTTTCACACATACGGAGGAAGCACACAGAGCAGACAGAGACCGCAGCTATCAAGCACACAGTTGTTTTTTTTTTTTTTTTAAAACATCCACTTGGTAAAACTAGCAAGTTTTTCAGATTTATAGCAACAATAAAGCGGTACAGTTTCAACAGTGAGGACTGTCGTTCTTCCTCGGCTGTCCTCATTCGGACCCACAGTGAAAGGTGTTGACTTCCAGACACATACACGTAGAGGAGGAGCATAGACGAGAGGTGCAATACCCTCACGTCCAAGCAGAACACAGAAGCTTTAGTTCCACTCCCACATCAGCCTCCGCTGTGGGACTGTATCTCGTCTTTCTGTTGAATGAATCAGTTTGATTTACAGGTGCATCCCCCTCTGAAAGGGCACAAGTCATCCGTCAAAAGAAACAGGAAAGACTTCCTCATAAATAAAGGTTTAATTACTAATCACATTGCTTTTCCTCTCCTGTAGAGGCAAAGTGACAGGAAGCCATAACTCTCTGGGTAATAGTGGGGAAAACCTCTGGGTCTGTAACAGCAACAATACAGACATGACATCTTAAAAAAAAAAAAACATACTCCGGGAGCTGTATGAAAAAAGTTCCAACAATATCAAGACCCTTCTAGCACCACCTCCAGATTTAAAGATAACACAGGATAACACAGGCAGTCAGCCACCTTTACTATATTAGCACATCAGCTGGATGCTAACAGTAGAGGGACATCCTGCTCCGCCGCATGGCCTCACTAATTAAATATGCCGGGCTGACCTCTGGTTCTTCCGTCATCACCACAATGTTCTGCCACTCTCCACACTGGTTGGATTTCTTGATGGTGTCCACCACACAAAGAGCGTACAGGCAGTCCTCAAAGGTGGCGGCCATTGTCAGAGGCCTCCCGTCCCACGTCCGCCGGTCATCCTGGTCCTCAAAGGCCTGCCGCACGGCCTGGATCATGCGGATCGTCCCGGTGAGATACGGTGAGGGAATGTCACTGAAGGCCTTCTCTGGCAAAGAAGCCTTCTCAAGAGGTGTGGTGTCTTTGAGCAGCAGCTCAGGGCCACCACCGAACCCTTCACCCCCACTGTTCTTCTGTCCGTACAGGTCCGTCCCTGTGACTGTTAACCGCCCGACTGTACCCACAACGATCACCTCCTGGCGAAACTCCCCAGGTACATTGAAGTTGAGCGTGACCGTGCAGCAGGCACCTCCTTCCAGCACCATCTGGAATGTGCAGAAGTCATCACTGGTGATCTGACGGATGCCCTGGATGTGGTCTGTCTGTTTGACGAAGGTCTTTAGGAAGCCGTGGACTTTGGCTGCACGCTGGCCCGTCAGAAATGTAAGCAGGTCGATGATGTAACTGCCCACCGAGTGCAAGCCGCCACCTCCCATCAGATCATCGCAGCTCCAGTTGTATTTCTTCCCCAGGAGACTGCCACTGTGGACCTTTAGGGCAAAAATAAGAAATTAGAAAGTTATTTTGCTAACAAAGTAGGTATTTTTGTTAGGACAACAAAAACACAACAATTTGGGTGGTGTCAGAAAGTGCCTTTAAGCAAGATGCAGACTCCTTGTCATTTGTATAGCGCCTGTTGTAACTCAGACTAACCTCTAAATAATGTATCCAATTCTTGTTGTCATTATAAATTGCAAGAAATCAACTGAAAATCTAAAAACAAGAATTCATTTTCGTCTCACCTGGGCCTCACAGACCAGAAGCTCCCCAATGTACCCTTCTTCCAAGAGTTCCTTCATTCGAACAAAGGCTGGCAAGAAACGCAGAACATTTCCCATGATGCTCAGTAACTTGGGATAGTACTGGGCAGCTGACATCATTCTGAAGGCATCCAGAGGCGTGGCGGTCCTGTCGCAGATGACGTTCTTTCCAATACCTTGAAAAGAGAGTAGAGAAAATTGGGAGTGAGTCACGTTTTTTGGCTCATTTGCTGTAGAATTTCATTGTTCCAGCAGCAGTTTCCCTTCATACTGGCGATGGTAAGATGAAGGGCAAATTTGAGGAACATGAGAGGAAGAGGAAGAAGGAGAAGTAATGTGGTCAGCTTTAGCAACACACAGACATAATATCCTCTGGAGCTTGAAAACATCCCCTGAAGAAACAATGCAGCACTTCAAAATGTGGCAACTCCCATAATAGCTGAGTCAAGAATCCTGAATTCTTGCCACTGGGTCATGGGCACTAAATGACAAAAGGATTCACAACATATGTTCACTGTATATAAAGCATTGCCCACAGACTAACAGGGAAGATACTTTCCTATAAGAGGGAAATGTGTAGAATTTAGTGGTGAAGTTGCATGTGGCAGCTGAATACCCCTAACCTCACCCTCCCCACCCAAACATGAGAGAGAACCCGCGGTGAACTTCAGTTGTCATCAAAACTCAAAAGGTTTTTAGTTGGACTACTGTAAAAAACATGGCGGCCTCCGTAGAGAGGACCCTCTCCCGATGTAAATATTAAGTATTTAACTGTAAATGTCCCATTGTAGGGTAAAGAACTCAATTCATACAATTTAGATGAAACACACTACTGAAAACATCACTAGCATTCATTTTATATTCAAAATCATATCAGAGTGCGAGCGCAGGGTTGTTAGGGAAAGTGACACAAAGTTCTGCTCTCCAACAGAAAGACCAGGAAGGGTTAGGGAAAAAAAATATATATACTGATGTTGCTGCTTCTCTTCTGAAGTTTCATGATACCAACACTCCCACTAGTCTCCAAATTAAAAATACAGACACATAAAACAATAACCACAATACAAGATCTTGAGAAAACCTGAATCCCTGAGTGCAGCTTTAATGTTGGCAGGCGTGCAAGCTGTTGCAGTCATAACTGTGCGGTGTGTGTGGTGTAAGACTGCACAGCTCAGGGAGCTTTAGACAGGCTTCACTGGTATTACCACCGGCCTGATGAAAGGCTGATAAACAGACGGGCGCAGAAGGCGCAGGAGAGATAGGGAAGGGAAGGAGAGGAAAAGTCTGCAGACGCTGTACGAAACCTAATTAAATTCACTTCTCGCACATCAAAAGGGCCACTGATGTCAGCAGCACCCAAAGAGAGAAGAGGCTGGACTGAAGAGACAGTTGGTTTCACCATTCCTCTTTTTTTACAGGACACTCCACTGGAGAACATGCAAAACAGATCATTAACTCAGTTTAAACTTGACCTTTTATTGTTAGAGTATTTTATTGTTCTTTTCAATTAGTGGTTGTTTTCAATGGTTATAAATCTGTCGATGATAAGTCATTCCAGCTCTAGATTGTGAGAATATACAGCGATTTGTCCATTCGCATGTCTTCCAGAGGCCAAAGGGAGCTCTTCATCTCACACATTCAGTTTATTATGAAATGAAACAGAAGAAACGCAGCAAATCTTCACAGTTAAGAAGCTGATATCAACAAGGGACATGTTTGGGCTGGATTCCACAAAATGAAAAGAAGTATCTATCTACTAATTCCAGACAAGCCTGTCTGTGGAAGTCGTGTCTCGAGAACCATCCATCTTATCGGCTTCACACTTGACATGTGTATTGTTAAGGACCCGGTTTCGAATTTGCTGCGAATGGGACATGTGATACGTTCACTAGTAATAAACTTTGAATAAACAGGCGACCAACACTCTATTGTAGCGGCAACTGGGACTCAATGTATGTGACGTTGACGACAACAGCAACAACAAGTGATTCTGAGTACTGAGTTAAACTTTACAGGTCAACAGCTATTTGTGCAGCAGTGGTGGTGCAGCTTCAGGCTTCTGTGGACTCCAGCAGGTCGTTACTTGCTACAGCTCAATTACTGCAGGTCACTCTCAGAAAGAAAGCTGCACCCAGCATCACCACAGGACAAGCAAACTGCCCATTCCAACCAGGCAGGTCTAGAACAGCCACTGCACTAGTATTATGCAATAAGCAAAGGGTCAGAGGGATTCAAGAGAGAGCATCAGATTTTTTTCCGACTTGTTCTCAATATAATGCTCGTATGACATGTGTACATATAAAGTGTTACCGTAAATAATCCTCCTTTCCATACTGGCCATGAAGCGGTTCCTTTGTTGTGCAAATACACTGTAGGAAATAAGGGACATGAGTGGACACCAGCACCCTCCGGTACTTTCCCAATGAACATGTGGGCCTGTCAATGATGCATGAATGGAAAATCAGATCCCATCTATGAAATGACAACCGACTTTCAGTCTTCTTGCACATGCCTCCTCGGTCTACTTCCAACCGTCATCCAGAAGCTCCTCATAGACGTCCCAACCCAACAGCCTCATCATCACCACCACATCTATAAGCCCCAGTCGTCTTCATATCAGAAGCTCCTAATTCATATGACTTTGTCCATGGTGATCTACTTCCTGCTGGGGTCTTAGCATTAAAGACCATTTCTGTGTTCACACTAAATTCTGTTTTCGTTCTACTTTACTTTTTCCCATTAGTGTTTCTCTAAGTCACTCCTGATTGAAATAAAATTGAGAGAATTGCTTAAATCTGGAAAAAAATGGACAATAATCTGCATAAATATTGTCTATTTCGGCCATTGTGACATTTAGATGTTCTTGTGGTATCTTCCACCGCTGTGGGTCAGCAGTGAGAAATTATATGTGCACACGCAGAGTAGGGGCATCCCTCTACAAACACATTCCTGGAGCCCCCAGAGTGTGAAAAGCAGCATGCGGCCTGTCCACCAGTCTTGTGGGTGGAGGGGCTGTTTTGGAAGTGAAACTTACCATGCTAATCTGCCATTAGCTCCAATCGGTCAGGCCAGGAAATTAATCCCTCTGACCCAGTTCTGAGTGCCGTGGGAGCCCCCACCCACAACCCGGCCACTGCAGATACACAAAGCCAAGCAACGAGAGTGCACCCCCGACCCCTTTCTTTTTGGCATCAACACACACAAACAGAAACTGGGAAGATGCATAGCTCTTGGTAAACAGCCTTGTGGGTAAACGCTAAATGCTCTTGAGTGACTTTTTTGGCACTCACGTTGAGCTCAGTGTCTGAACAATAGCATGGCCAAAATCCCCAAATCCCCAAAGGCAGATTTCACTCCCCCGTTTCTCTTCATGCCAATAACCATACAAGTCTCTTTTATAAGTTCCTAGATTGGAATTATTTTAAATGTACCACACTAAAGCCAGAGATATACTCATGACTGATTTCTGCACATGCCTGCACTGATGTGTCAACTCAAGCCCAGCACGACCTTTTCAGAGACAAAACAGCTCCTCCTCAGGTCAGCGATGACCTTTCGCTCCTCGTGCACAAAGCTCTGAGGGGTCGAGTCTGGCTTACACAGGTCACAGTGTTGAGTCATCATGAGCTACTCAGCCACAGCCAAGCCCAGAGAGTGACAGGATGTATTGTGTGTGTCCATGTGACTGGCAGATCATGGATGAACCTGAGCACAAGGTAAAATCACAACAGCTCCTGCAGTTAAATCAGTTGAGGGAGAAAATGACATTGCACCAAAGTGACCTTTGGTAGGACAGAGGAGATGTAGAGAATATGAGCCTGTCAATTTGGAATTCATGTGGAAAATACTTAAACGTGTCTATTGTCTAAAACAATAGACATGGAGCCATATTGAAGTACAGCAGTTTCTTAGATGATGACTTAGAAGATTTAGACACAGACTTTGAACTTGGTGCTGAGCCACGAGCCAAGAAGGTGAGAGACATGTTTGAGGAGCAGGAGGAGTGCTCGTCTGATCTGATACAATGAAGTTGCAGCTTAAAGTCTTCATTTTTAGGCCTCTGAAGCAGAAAGAAACATGAAACATACCATGTGAGAGCCAATACCTTTAAAGTTTGTTGTTTCTTTCTTTCCAGTAATGTTCATCAAGTTTTAGCAAACAAGACACTGTATCAAACCATGCTTTGGTTTAATGATTATTTTGTTCGAGGGAGCATTAATGGGTTAACTGCTCAATCAATATATATGGCAGTTATCAGCTGTTTGACAACACATGTACTGTGAACAAGTCAATGGATGTAATGTAAATAGAATAAAAAACTTGTAAACATCCTAATAAAAATATGTCTAATTCAGAATAAGGTCCAGTTTGTAGATATAATCAATATAACAAGATGAAAGCATAAATTTGCAATATCTACAATGATAGCATAGCTCATTATATTTAGCCCAGTGTTAATGGAAAGTTTCACTGTAGGAGCCGGACAACCGGGACTCAGAGAGAGGGAAATAGCTACAGTGATAGTCAGGGTGCAGTGGAGCTCCGCTCACAGGTAAAGCTGTGGACCCAGTGGGAGAGCAGTAATGGAGCAGAAAAAAACTCCAGCACTGCAGCTCAGTCCCTGAACATTAATAATTCATGTACAGGACATATCTAACCAAGAGACTCAAGAGACAGAGCAGCAGAGAGAGGGAGACCCTGCAGCATACAGCAACAGCATCAACACTATACTGCAGGTTACAAAGGGGAATTCATGGTGATTCAAATAAATTCAGATATGAAATTTGCTTATCCATACTATGGGGGGTCACAAACTGCCAATTTGAATTATAGTTTGAATATTATGCCTCAAAGTAAAGAGCTCCTTCACTCAACAGCAGTGAACACACACACACACACACACACACACACACACACACACACACACACACACACACACACACTGAAATTTGTCCAGGGGCTTTAAATTGTTAAAAATGTCCTCATTACCAAGGCCTTTTGTTCTGAGATCTAGAAGTAGTAACACACAAGGATTAAAGTCAAAATAGCCTACTGATAACATAAATTAATTACACACACAAACACAGCCTATCTATATCCTAATGCTTGGGGTTTTGAGACTTTAGTGTTCATAATAGACTCACGTCTATTTTTATGTGTTTACTAGACAAGCAGCAGGAAGAACAGGTTAAACATCTTTCTGGAGAAAGACACAGTTATAAAGAACAGAGACAGTGAGACACACACAGAGACAAAGAGACAAAGCAGCTGAATCATTACAAGCGTGGGCCAGCTCTCTCCAGCCCAGAGCTCCTCTCGGCTCGCTGCCACGCTCATCATCTGCGCCTCTCTGCATGGTGCCAGTGTATCCTACTGGATAAGATCCTAATATTCACAGCAACACACACAAACACAGGGCACCGAAAGGAGCAGGATAAGGCTTGTCGTGTGTTGTGTGTGGCAGAGGTGTAACAATCGGCGCGTGAGATTTTATGCATTCACACCTCCAGTGGTAATGGTGAGCAAGGAAAGGCTGCACGTGGTGACTGTGCCGGATGGTCGGGTTGGGTCTAAGTGAGGGCGGGGCTGGTAGATTTGTACGTGACAGCAAAGCTAAGTCAGGTATTGTGTAATTACTCTTCATGGAGGGATGGAAACGTGCCATGGCAACTGTGATACATTTCACTTGACTTCATCTATAGATTGAGGAAATAACACAAGTTATGGCCTAAAAGAATAGAAATAAAAAAATTTTTTAGTATAAAAATACATGCACACATCTCCCCAACTCTTTCTGTCATTGGAAGCTAAATTATAAATATTCACAGCAGCATGCACGTCCATAAAATGATGTGGAATCAGTCATTAATGTGACCCAGTGGCAACAGCTGGAAGACCCCACAGAGGGAAACCAGGTGGATTAAGAAGGAGGCTGAACGTTTTTATGGTGACAGCCGAGACAATAGGCCCTCCGCTCGAGGATGCCAGATATAGAAAAGAGTGGGAAGCCAGGCGGAAGTGATAGCCATCTGCCACGCTGCACTGTGCACGTGCTCCTGCAGGGCGGAGGTCAGGAGGAGGAGACAAGGCGGTAAAGCTTTAAAGATTCCTACACACTGATGAACATGAATGATTGCACCTTTAGAATCATGTTGCCATTATGACGAGAGAGACGCAGCATTAATAATTCACTGTATTGATTAGTTGAATGTTTACATACACTTACTAAAACCAAACATTTTGTCAAAACGCCAAATCCCCGTCTCGTGAAAGTGATATCTGAAGAATGCCGAGAGGGAATTTCTTGAAACTGTGTTAAACTTTGGAGGTCAAAGGTCAACGGGTGAGATCACTGTGACTTAACAAATCATATTTTAGCCATGACTAATGAATGTAAATATCAGTTTTGACAGAATTTAACACAAATATCAAAGAGAATAAAATGATCAGGGAATGACATTATATATTCAAGGTCAAAGCTCAACTTCACTGCAATGTCACAACTTGCACCCAAAAATGTACAGAGGAGGAGATTGTAGCCACATTTTGTGTTACCTAAGTGGTGGGTAGAGGTGTATAGCCACAAGGTGGTAATTCTAACTTTCCCTGATTTACTTATGTTTTGCTTCTGATTTGCTTGTGTTTCATCAGGTCACCGTAGACAAATGTAAAACTATGCATCTGTGCATAGTATCATAAGCCTCACAGTGTTACGGACATACTACTTAATGCAAATAAAGTGCAAAAACAACGCCATGCTCCTGGCTTTGAAAACTGTCTGTGGCTCTCTGTTCAAAGTCCATGATTATGCCGGGACGTGTGCATGATTAGTGAATAATATCTGTGTGTGACAGTGTTGTGACCAGACAAAGGGAAGTGAGAGGACCTGAAAGATGATAAAGATCCCTCCATCCATCACTGAAGCATTGGAAAAGTAATTATCTTTGTCTGTGAAGCCTATGGAGACTGAAAAAGCTCAGAAAACACACACGCACACTTACATTAAAATTTATATGCAGGTTTTTTTTTAAATGGGTAAACCTGCTACAAAAAGACGATTGACTCCTTTCAAACCTTCCAATTGAGGAGTTTGCCTCTTTGTTTTCTTCCATCCCATATGAAGAATGCAAAAAGAGGAGGAGCTCTAGGAACTACATGATGCCAGACCCCCCCTGGCCTTTTTTATGGTCATGTCTGGCCCGTGTACATTGTTCGACATTACAAACTCACTGAAAACTGAAAATTCTTGCCAAATTTGCACCTTCGCCCGAGTGTCATGTTTTCACCACTGCCAGAGGAGGCTAAGAGAGACCACTACTGAGAGGATGGGGCTCCTCTGTGTATTCTCCTTGATAACACAACCAATGGAGCGTCAAGGGATTTGTTCCAAATCAAATTTATGATGTAGTGTACATATTAATTACAGTAGATAACATGGGTTTCAAAGAGGTACAATAAAGCCATGTTTGCACTGGCTGAAGAGAGTGGACCCTCAGAGAGAGGGGCTAGGCTCAGCTTTCTGCTGATTATCGCAAATTAAATTTAGCTTAAAGCAATTACAAAGCAGTGTGGAATGGAGACACAGAGAGCCATAGATTTTCATCAGCGCATTGCTCTCTTGCCTCATGTAAATCAGAGAAAACAAGCCTCCTGCTGACTCATTTGCTCGTATTGTGTGACAGGCATTTGCTCCCCAGTCTGAAATTAGCATGTAAACAGGCACCTTGATAACCCGTGATGTATGAGCGCAGTGATGTTTGCTTTTCTCGGGCAGCAGATGCAAAAGCAGAGGCACAGCCCACTGCTGTTACGCAGGAACACACAGTCATTGTGTAAGAGTGGAGTTATGAAGAGGACAGTGAGTTTGAGAACAACCTCTGATCGAAAGACAAGCCGGTGACCGCGCAGAGGCCGTGAGCGGGGTATCAATAATTTACTCACATCTTTTTTTAGACAACTGCCTGTGACATAAATCCATACTGAAGCCTTCGAATGAAATATTTAGTCAAATAAAAGGAATGGAAGTGTGTGATTTTCTAATCAAAGGATAGTGTTTTTAATCATAATCAACAGTATCTAAGGCAAGGTTAGGCAAGCTATAGCCTGTCCCTAAATGGCTTAGACTAATTCATGTAAATTCAGTGAGAAGACTATTAATAATATAGGTATAGGTAGTAATAGGAAGGGCAGACAATTAGGAAAGCATTGTAAGATTTCACTTTATTTGACAGCAACCTTGTGAACTCTGGGACATTTTTTATTTGTGCTTGGAACTAATGTAATATAATGCAAACCACACATTTAACAGCAATAATCCAACTAAGTATTAAATAAAGACATCGGATGGCTTCTGCTAACTGTGTTTCCTCCTGTTCAGAAATAGCTTTAATGATCCAAATCAGTCTTCAGAGTCTGGCACAAAAAGCGACCAGCTGGACTACATCTAACGCACTGATAGGAATGATAAATCAGCAGCAGGGTGCTTCTGGGGTGTGTGTTGTCTGTATCAGAGATTGGAGCTGCTCCATTAGTGCACAGCAGAAGTATGAATGATCGAGCATTAGTCTCACTCAGCCGGCTTTGCCCTTCAGCTAATGCCCTCGAGTTGTGAGGAATTTAGCATTCCTAAATGTGTTTAAGTGCTGCCATTAACCCTTGAAACAGAATGGCTCGCTGGCCACTATCGATGAACAGTAACCAAAGGAGTGGCTTCTGGCCACGAGGTTCCTAATGCATGCGCTAAAAGCACATGTTAATGGTGGCCATGCACTTACCAGGCTACTACGCTATGGCGCAGCCACACGGAAAATTACAGTCAGCTGCCTATGACTTTTCCAAAATCCACTTTCTGTGGTGTCCCCAAAACATGTGGAAAAATGTGTAATGTTCGTAATACACAGCTCCAGAGGCTCCATCCCACTACACGATTTTCAGGCCGATTTGTCAATTGCAGACCAAAGCCCTCACTTGGAATTTGCCAAACGATGTGTGAACTCTTCCATGACTCGATGATAGAGAATCAGACTCTTATCAGATTTCCAACCTGTTGGAAATCAAGTCAGTATCTGCACTAACTTAAACCAATCAGAGCGCTGGACAGGGTGAAGGTGGTGAAGATGGAGCAGTGAGATGCCCCCTGATTTGTTTTACACTGCAAATGTCTTACAATGAGGGAAATCAAACAATATGTGCAAAACAATGTGCAGTTATATTAACTGCATTAAGCTCAGGTTGGGTTCAGACAGAAAAAGTAGAATGTCTGTCAGGTTTAGGTCGAGCTCAGGTTGGATTCTCCATGTCTCTTGTGTTTTCATGATCAAACATGGTTTCATACCAGCCTGCTTCTACACCTCACACTGCAAATGTGCACATGCATGTATGTCCACCTGCACCCCCGTGGTCCTCCAGGGTCTAATTAACTGCTGGGTTGAGCCACAACCCCTCCTCTTATCACTCACTCACACACACACACACACACACACATACACACACACAGAATACTAATCAGCCCACTTCCCCTCACAGCTCGTACGATAACAAACACAACAGAGACAAATGAAACATGGCTGCCAAGAACGGAGCTGCCCGTTTCCTCACAAAGGCTCATCTCAGTCCTCTTACTGCATTTGCATTTTACTGCCAGAAGAGCCTCCATTTGCCTTTGTCACGTATAGGTCAAGCAGAAAACACTGTCCAGACACATTTCGAGTATTTGTTCCTGTAATTACCAAATCAAAGTGATTCAAAAAGCAGCTCAGCTCGTTTACATACTAATGAACGGTTGGGATGGGCGTGTATTGCTTTGCAAAAAAAAAAATTACCCAGGCTCCCTCCTGTGTATGTGTCTCAGTTCATTAATTACAGTTGCACAAGGATAAATGTCAGACCATTATAAGCTGCTTTAGAGAGGGAGAATATTAATAGAGACATGCAATGACTGAGCAATTCACCACAAGACTGCTCCAGTCTAACAAGACCTGCAGTGAACAACACCTTCTGCTAGTTGTCATCAATTATATATGGCTGAATAGAAATGTTGATGTGACTGCTCCTCATGTTGTGGTGACAGATATTAGACACAGTATGTTTTATAAAAGCGTCAGTGGCAGAGGTCAATAACACAGAGATAGAACACTGTGAGTGAAAAGCATCAGTGTTTCCAAATCTGATGATCACAACAAGGAATATAAAAGAGAAGGAAATGTACAAGGATAAGACTCAGGCCGTCCATATGATCAGTGGTACAACTGCTCCAAGCTGACTCTGCCATTGTTTTCCTATGAGGAGAGCAGTGGTGCCCAACAAGGTGGAAATGCTACAACTTGTGACTTTATAGCTGTTTCCAGATATGACTTGTGGGTAAAGTCCAGAGAATTGGCTTAGTTTACCCTGAGTTTGGTTTTTACAACAAAGCGGGAGGTTCACAAGAGCAACAAATCCTGTGCATCGTTCAGACGAGAGGTGCAGCAGCTGGGTGCAGGAGGCAGAGGCAGGAAGTGACGCCATGGTTCATCACAACAAACTCCCTTCACGTCTTTGTCTGTGTCTTCTACGTGTATGTCAGCACTTTTTCACACATTGGTTTTCTTTCAGTTTTTTTTTTGTTAGAAGCATCATCAACCCCCCACTTGCTTGCGGTGAATCCAGCGGGGGATCCCCTGCTGTGCTCACACGTCGGATTCTCCTGGAATTCTACGAACATTACAACAGGAAGCCAGGCGGAGAAAGTCCGCAGAGACTGCAGAGCGTCTCACTTGGAAATTTGCATTCTCATATGCACCTCCTCAGGAGAAAGTTAGAATGTCTGAAAGCAGCTTATTACTGCTTAACTAGTCCACCTGCACATTTATTTCATTCCATTGTGTCCACATTCTCCTCTGAATGAGAAGCAATAAAGGACAACTGTTGTGTTTAATCTCTTTCGGGGAAAGTCTGGCGTAGACAAACATGAGGTGGATCCTTCTTTTCTGGCTGCTTCTGGTCGGAGCCATGAAGGGCATCTTTGTGTCGAATGAGGCTGCTAAAGAGTGAGGGAGGTGAAGGGAGGAGGCTCCGAATGTTAATGAGAAACATAGAGCCAACAGTTACTGGTCACTCAGAGTAAACACACTTTTTCCATATATACAGCCATGTGCACAAAGACCCATCCACACACTGCTCTAGTAAGGAGCACATGACTCACAGCGTGTGATCATAATTAACTGGGCTCCGAAGCTTATTACTTCAATACTATGTGCTGACACAGGACACATGAAGAAAAATAAAGACAGAGTCTTCCTTCTGGATTTAATTTAACACTTTCAAGAGGAAATGTAACAGCAATCATCCGGGAAATTATATAAATGAATGTTGAGAAGATCCACAAGAAACAACCGTGACAGGGGGAAAAAAGACACTTGTACCATGAGCAGACACGCTCATTAATAACCATTAATGTCCTGAGGCGCACGGGCAGAGACTTTAGGCACAGGCTAATGGATGGAGACATCTTACACTGAATCACATTCACCACAGGGTGGAGATGCTCCTCCTGAACAGCTGTGTGCCAGCGACACTCTGAGATTACATCCGCCTCATTTTCAGGGCCCTTCTGGGTAGAGACGGCAACAGATGAATTTACTAACAGTGAACTAATGCCTATCAGGCTTCATGAACCGAAGTCAACACTAAGCCTTGTTTTTATTTAACATATTTCAAAACGCTACAGTCGACAGAGCTAGGAGAAAATTACTAAAGGGCATGAAGAATTAAGACTGTTCTTCATGGGACGATTTCCCTTAATGTTTTTGCTTTCACACTTGTGTGTGCTTTGTTTTTGGGGGACCACATGTAAACGATAACTGAGCGCTCTCACGTACATGTTGCAGTGAGCGTGCCTGGCACTTGGTGCTGGTGGGATCGTCATAACAACAACCACCAATCCCAGTTTCCTGCTCAGGACAAACAATAACGCTGGATTTCGTGCTGATGCGCCGTGTTAGCTGTCCACGCAATGCTAGAGAGAGAAGTTCACGGGGAATAAGCTCCACAACCAGATGAACACACACCAGGATTCACCAGCTGCCTCTTTCTCCTGCAGCCTCATTGTCACTTTGTTTCATGATATGATCGGTAGGTGCCATGAGCTGCTCTCAACTTCTGCACAACGCAGGCAAAGCAAAACAATGGAACCACAATGCAGTTCAGACGATCCATTCATTTCTACGTAAGAACTGTCTACTTAATAAACACTAATATTTTGTAAATATATTTATTAGTGCAGGTTTACTAGGTTTTACACACACAATTTACTGTAATCAAAATCCCTAGTACTCCCTACAATGTAAAACTGGGAATATCTAATGATGGTACTTTGCTAGTTATTTGTTAATATAGCATTAGAATGCGATGATGTTTATTGATTTTAGGTATTTATTACTTTTACTCAACAGTTAAAACCATCCATCACTTAACATCAGGTCACATATTTTGAGAATATTTCATATCATTATTTATATAAGCACGCTAACATTAGTGTCGTTGGTTGGTTGAGTTAAATATGTAACAGTTACTTTAGTTTTTTTGTGGTGCAACCCATTTTACCCTTCTGCCACTGTTTACTCCAGTCAGTAAACAATGGCAGCATAACTAAGCTACAAACTGAGACCATGTGCAAGTGGATCCGGTCATTTTACAAAAGACTTGATTACACACACATCACTCTGACATGAACACGACATAAAATTTAAAATGTGTTCTTTGGGGTCGCGGATATTGTAGCTTAAAGGAAATGGCGTTTCCTGCCTCTATAAACAGTCTTGTCAAACATCATTGACCATGTGACTGCTGAGATATGACACATAACAGACTGAGGGGCCGGCATGATCTCAATCACTAACATGTGACCAAGAGCAATGTGACATAAATAAACTGAGACGACTTCCACCAGCACTGATACATTCCTGCACTTTGAGACGGGGCGACAGGTTGAAATAATGCCTTCCATATCTTTTCCATTGGCTGTTTGTTTCTGACACAGCTGTTTCCTTGCTGCTTTGTCTTGGTAACAGTAGACAGGGCACCGATACAAGGATTCTTATAAATGAGGCTCTTCTGAGGTGTGAGATAAACAAGGTGAAAAATGCAATGTACTTGTGCAATGACTGCAACCAGGAAACAACCACATGCAGCAGGAAAGCAACCTGAGCTCTGGGTCAACAGTTCACTGTCACTGTCATGGTTTCCTCAGCAGAGATCTGTCACATTATACAGTTGGTAGAAATAAATATAAGACTGTGAGGGAGAGTCTGACCTGCTTCATTATGAGATGAAGCATAAACAAAACATCCACCGTGGATGAGCCCTGCCAGGATTAGAGCCATGCTGGCAGGCTTACTGACCGACTGTTTATTAAAAACAGTTCATCATTCCGAGAAATATCCCTTTCCTCCTGCATGTGTGAGGAGAAGACCTGTCTCATGACGGCTGTGAGTTAACTACAGAGCTGGAGTCAGAACGTGGTAGACTATAGGGCAACATCATTACTGATACTATCAAACATGCTACGGATACACCTGGCGTCCACATTACTCTGGAGTTTTAGAGCCGCTAAAAAAGGAGAGGGTTGGAAATGAAGATGTATTCTACCAGTGTACAAGACGACATGGATAATCAATTACAAGTGTTGCTGAGGTGTTTACATGGACAAGCTATCATTCAAACAATCTGCAAGTCTGCAAGTTACAACCAAATGCTTCCTGTTTACAAAGGCACGCACATGCCCAGTGTGTGTGAGTGGCACTTGCGTTTGAAGGCGTTCGCGTAGGGATACAGAGGCAAAACGCTCCTGTGGTCAGACATCGAGAAAATGCTTTGAAACTAAAACTTAGTGGTGAGGATGTAGCCCTGCTCAGCATTAAGGCAAGAAACAGGCTTTTGAAATGAACACTACACCTATGAACACGTCTAACCACTGACATGCTGTATTTTCTATGTCATATTTTAATTTGTACTCACACATACATAATAATGATATAAGAAATACAAATAAAAATGGTTTTAACATTTGCTGGTAACCCTGTGTTGTCTCAAGCTGTAGCAGGCCACATATAATTAAAGATAACATGCTTTTATAGATCTCTGCTGAGGGACAATGGTACCAGAATTGGCAACCTCTCTATAAGTATTGAAGAAGATGAGCACAGTTACTGCGTTTGGCTGATGTCTGCCAATAAAATAGTTGGAGCACATATTTCCCCTGATCATATCCCTGTGGCTGGTTGAGTCAGTGGAGGACTATAGTCGACCCTGTTCTGTGACTGAGTCATGCATGAAAATAAGCATACTGTATAGTATACTGTTGAGAAAGGTGCATTTATATTTCTTTCTGAACAAAACTTGCTCAGCATTCATCATATTTCCATACTTGATAGGACATGGTGTGGCATTTCTTGATAAGCTCAGAGAGACAGGTGATGGTGAAAGATTATACATGACAAGAGTCGTCACTGTCCCGCAGTACAGTAACAGGAAACGAGAGACGCTTCAATGCGGTATACTCCAAAACATCACTTCCTGTTGCAGCTGTACTCTGCAGTTTGAGCATTTGCAGAGAAAGCTGCATTTTTAGGTCTGACCTGAAAAAGCACCTTAAAATCGAGTCTGAAAAAACCACGCTGTAGTAAGAGCATCGGCCCCAGAGGAACAGGGCCACTCCATCAGAGGCCCTGACTGACAGTGGCACCACCTCAGGGCTAAATATCTGCAGCTGCCTCTTGTCCTCAGTCCCCGATGACCAATTAAGAAAACACAGACAGGCCTATTCCTGAACACTGGCACATAAAGGAAATCTGAGCAAAGCTATAATGGAACAGCTTCACCTTGGGAATACACAGAATGAACTGAGGACAGAAAATAAAGAGATAAAGTTCCCCGCACAGTGCGACGGGCAGCAACACATCATAGAGAACGATCCAGAGGAAAACACAGCACGCGTCTGTGGGCTCGAATTAATTGTGCAAGATGCAAACTTTTCACAAGTGATTTCCCAATACTGATTATACAGGTACCTTGTTATAGCTTGCCTCAGTTAGACCAGTCAGCTACACACACACACACACACACACACACACACACACACACACAGTGAGACAGGCAATGGGTGTGTTTTAAAAGTCTCATCAGTCAGGTATTTTAGGCTGGAAAAGCAATAATAACTTCATATTATAACATGTCATTACATGCACATCCACTTTTTGTTTTATCATGACATGATGAACTTGTTTTCCTCACCTCATTCGATTTATACACTTCTGCTTCACACATACCAAAAGTTCAATCTCACATAATACATAAATATCAGTTTGAAAAATTCATGTGAGATTATTCCATATGATGACAATCAGAGCAGGGGAGAGAAATAAAATGGAAAATCTGAATAAAGAGCGTAAAAACATTAAATTCCCTAATGGACATGCACATAAGTGGGATTCATTTGGTACTTCTGACCCTAAGGCTAAAAAGAAACCATCACAGAACGTGTGGTTTAACACAACGTTTTGTGATTGTCTCTCATTATTAGGTGCTGCTATCATTGCTGTTGTTGTTATTATGGACACACACCACCAGGTTTCTTCCTATTAAATGGAAGTGTCTGTTCAAAGTGGGGACTACTGAGTTTCTGTCCCAATGATATTGTCAGCTCTCAGCCTCGCTCTCCTTGAGAGAATATTTCTTATGATTTGGCATTTTACAAATTTAATATAATCTAATTTATTTATTATACTTTGTTGGCTTTGTTTTCCTTAAACACTATTTCATTCATATGTTTATGTGTATGAGTGCATATACACACACACCACTCACATTATATTATTAAAAACACAGTATATTCATTGGGTTAAAAATGTCTCTAATCTAAAAATGCTGAATTATTCATTATTGAAATCCTGCCTCCAATCCCATCCTTTAAATTTATTGGAAATAATTCCATTTCAAAAGCTTGCCTTCGCTCTTGCCCCTGGATTTAATAACACAATGTGATTCCTCATCCAAAGCCTTCACCCTCATACAACAGTTCCTCATGGCTCCCTGCAGAAGAAAGAGGACTTTTAGGGGGCGGGGACGAGGAGGACTTCTTACTCGATTTCTGAAGGAATGCTCACTTGTCAGCGCAGCATGGCGGCGGGCTGAGAGAGCCCGGCCCTCCCGCCATTCATCACTCACAAAGGCAATTTCACAGGAAGACAAGCTTTCTCTCTACTATTCTTCGCTCAGTGCTCTTCGCCATCTCTCCGTCTGTTCCAGTCTCCTGCACGCTCATTCACACACACGCTCATTAGCATGTTAATGGACGTCCAGGAGAACATGAACGTGAACCGGTGAGAAAACAAACAAGGCGCTATGAGAGAGAAGGCCTGGGAATGGCAGCACACCTCTCTATGGGCATTCTCCTGGCTGACTCCGTCTGAAGGCTGTTGAACTGTTTTCAGACCCACTCTGACACACAGTTGAACCCAAAGGCTCTACTCCACCACAGAGGTACACAAACCAGTGGATGTGACCATTCTTCCAAAGTGATTCAAGCCTGGTGATATCAAGTTGCGTATATCATATTCATTTCGATCATATTTAAGGTATTCAGTTAACATAACTGAGGAAAGTTCCCCTAATGCACTAGATTTTAGAAACAGAAAAGATTTTAGGGAGTTAAAGCAGACAAAAAAGTTAAGTTAACTATAAGTTAAAATAATTAAAATAACAGTTTTCTGTCCAGTGTTTAACCCACTCCCACCCAGTGTCGACTGGGATGTACAGGAGCAGACCCCGCCCCACTGCGACCCTCAAAGGATAGATAATGAAGCTCATCAGTCATATTTAGTTCAGTCCTTTAGTTCAGGCTTATCATTCGAGAACCCCCTTCACTAATCTGCACCTCCTGTTCCGGCCCCGTGTGATTCAAATCACTGAGTAATGTACATTAATGTGGTCAAACCAGGAAGAAAAAACATCTCATCTCCTGTGGGTGACTGCTGCTAACAAGGAAAAAACCCCCGAGGGGCTAAAGGCTTGAGCTGTGGTTATGCTTGACGGACTTGTCATTGCACATGTCAAAATGATGCCTCTCCCTTTCACACTTTCCATTGAGGCGCAGTGACACGATGCAGTCTTCTGCTAAATCATCACTGCTGAGAAAGAAGAAGAGGAAACCAACAGTGCTTTCTAGGCACCAGCTTGTTTCCTCCAGGGGCACCGCTTCTGGCTTGCGCCTTGTGTGCCCAGTCAAGTAAGTTGGGAGATGTGCGACCAGCCTCAACAGTGCTGTGCAGCAGCGGAAAAAAACATAATTGTGCACACTACTTCACCAAATATGTCCCAAACAGTTCAATCCTGTTTAGTTTATATTGTAATTTTAATTTATTAAGTATTTACAACTGACAATAACTTCTTAGTCATTAGTGGTTTTGTAGGACTATCATCAAACAGGTCTCATGTACCTCATGTTGGGTCCACTAGCCCTAAATAAAAGTTGAGTGTGCTGCCAGAGAGCTCATCACTGGGCAGAACTGTTGTTGCATAACACCGTGAGTGGTGGGAGCATGTATCTATAATTCTGCTTTCCCTTTGCAGGCAGGTTATAAATAGCGCTTTAGCTTTGGGTGGCCCTTCAGAGCAGGTGTCTGATCCGAGTGCTCGCGTACCACTGCCAGAATCCTATTCATGTCAATAATAATAAAATCTGACGTCATGTGCTGTTTACTCTCACTGTGATACGCTCTAGGTAGAGGATGAAAACCCTTAATACATCACTTATACCTGATATACACCCCTATCTCTGAGATTACTAACCCATGCTGCTCACTGGTATTACATTCTGCATGGTGTGTCCTTCCTACCATGGATATACATTACTTTTTGCATTTTGAACATATAAATGAATCTAAATAAACCTAACCTGGAGCAGTTTGTTAAAAAATATCTACTCAGCAGTTGTGTCTGGTCTTTATGCCAGAGATGTTCCACCCCATCGGAACATGTACAGTTCATCATGGGAGGTTTTCATTAGGATGCAGTAAGTTATTGGTTCTCATGACCTAATTTAATGTTTCCATGATGGCTGAGCTGTGATGATAAACTCACAGAGGAAGCCAGCCATTAATCAACCTCACAGCATTTGACATCTTAATCCATTTCCTCTGCCTTGTCTAATTAATTCTGCCACTATTTTTCATTTCATGCTCCGTTGTCTTTGGTGCAAAAAGACCAAGATAATAACAAGGAGGGCTGCGTGGGCTACAGTCAGTAGGCACAAACTCCCCGATGGTGTTGAAGCACTCAGCAGTGAATGAGATCAGTATAAAACTCCAATAACAAGCAGAACAACACATTTTAAGCCAATGTAACAAAACCAGGTAGTGTGGATTTAAACTTGCCTTAACTGGTTTGTTTTGTTGTCATTAGCAGTAACAAAACTAAAAACACAATATATCACACATCACCAATACCTGGACTTTGTGCATCAGCCAATACCAGGAACCTGTCACAGTTCATCTCTGCCTCACCACTCTGCACCAGCCTGCTTCAATCTGCCAATCAGACACACCCCTCTCATCAAGCCAACTCCACTCACCTGCGCTCTCTGCTCTGCTCTGGCCGCATTTCAGCCCCAGCTCCACTCTCACTCATTGCCAGATTGTTCTCGATGCTTGCGCCAGACTCTCCAGCGTTTCTCTGCCTGATCTCCCGGGTTTCGACCCTGCTTATCTCCGACCATCCTGCCTGACCGATCTCCTGGTAATCACCTCAGCCTTCCGTCCCCGACCACGATCCTCGCCTGTCCCTTTCAGGATTCTGCCTGTCTGCTCCCGTGGCTATCCGGTGATTACCTGATTCTGCTCTGCATAGAGAGTGTCCCTCTCGTCTCCTCTGTGGCATCCTGCAGTTCTGTGGCTCTGACAATAAAGTTTGTTACCAACGATACCCGCCTGTCTTTGTGCTGCTATTGGGTCCAAACCACACCCTTTACATAACCAATCCGATACCAGTGCATTTACAAAAACAACTAACACAAATTATACAAACAGCGGGATGATTGCTTATATTGATGTATGCTTGTGTTAAACAATAATAGCACCCCCCCTCAAATATTTAATCTTGCATAAAGTACACATGTGGGAATTCCCAGCATGAAATTTTGCCCATTTCTTATATAAATGACCTGGCTCTTGCCAGCGCTACACTATCTGAAATTTTAGTTATTGGTAAGTAGTGCCAAGCCACAATCTTGCAGTTGAGGCATTTCCTATTATGGTAATAACATTGTCAGCAAATAATTGCTTATTTACATATTCTGGAGATACTAATCTTTCATTTGAGTGTCCTTTATTCACGTTTAATTATGTTTTGCTTTACCAACTCCTGAGAAAAATATCCTCTCCACTATTTTCACCAGCAGCTAACTTTGTCCTTGTGTCTTCTTGTTTTTGGGCAGGTTCGTTCAGATGGTTTTTCAGAGCCTCCTGTCTGAAAGTGGCTGGAAACAAGACTGAAGACCAAACAAATGCGCTGAAAGATGCAAAACTAATGAGAGCACTGAAGAGTGGAGACACCATTTTCTGTGGGTTCCTTACTGCAAAGAGCATGTTGCACGTTATACAGTCATATATCTTCAACTTGTGAAGATGTAGAAAGTTGGTGAAACCTCACTTTATACAGACACAATAAATGAATATCCTACATACACAGTATAATATATTTATATATAATATGTACAATATATTTCAGTCTCTCCCATTTAATGTTCAATAAAACAAAATCTTGTTTTGGATAAAATGATATCTAGATTAATTTGAAATGACAAAAAGCCAAAGAATAAAACTGTAACTACCTAAAATTAAGGGGGATTGGCTTTACCTCTCTATTTCACGTTGTTCAAAGAGGAAAAAGAAAAGAAAAGCAAAAGTTAATTGAGTGCAGACAAACAATTTTGAGCACAAGCACATTTCACATGAGCAGCGGCTGTTTGAAAGAGCGGGTATTTGAAAGAACACTTTACGAAGCCTGAAAGTGAAATGAGGAAATAATGCTGTCAAAATGAAAGAACATTCTATTCAGTACAGCTGGAAGAGAAACTCCACAGAAGTGAGAATCAAAGAGAAGAAAGTAGAAGTCGGAGAGCGTATCCCTCTGCCAAGGCTGACGCCATATCTCGCAATGTTAAAGAAAGTGAAAATAAATCCTGGATGTGCCCGTTGATCTAGATTCACTAATGATTCTTTCTTGGTTTATGCTCCACCTTGGCACAGAATTTCATGGAAATCGATTCTCTAGTTTTTGAGTAACCCCGCAAACACAATGGACACTGACCACTGCGACATGACGCTGACCAAATTAAAACATACATATATATGTATTATCTTTGTTGTTGGTTGTGTAAACCTGGGGAGCAATGGAAGATACGTAGTAATTACCCACACTCCCCCTCTAGTCTGCTTTATAATATTACTGGAGTGTGATGAGCATGAGTTGCTATTATTAGACAGTCTGCGGGGATGAGGCAGAGTCTGGCTATGCAGCTGAGAACTGATCCTCTGTCAGTGACACCAGAGACAGATCAGATTCATGTCAGATTTACTTTGAAAAGGTTTGAAGAAGCTCTGTTGATTTCCATGTGTGTAGTAATCACATTAGGTCATAACGAGTAACAGTGTTGATGCAGGAAACACATTAAATGTATCAGTTTCCTCATGTGGGATCAGACAGTGTGTTGCGCCGCTCGACCTTTTCAACTCCCCTGTGATGAGTGTTCAACAGAGTTTGTTTCATTTCTCAGTTTCATGAGTTATGGAACAAAGTGTCAATGGGGATTTTACCCAAACGTCACCAAGTTCTGTAAAAAAAGATCCCACTTCCATGCTTGTTGCTCATAACTGAGCTCTGCAGGTCGCACAAGGCTCCTACCACCACCCCCTCCAACCGTCTCTCTTCACACACACACACACACACACACACACACACACACACACACACACGCACACACACACAAACACACACACACACACGTACAACTGCACAAAGGGACACAAGGTGCACCTGAAAGTCTCGTGTTACATTTTAGTCCAGCACTCACATTCCCTCTCAGCATCTGGCAGCCACAAAACACACACACACACACACACACACACACACACACACACACACACACACACACACACACACACACAAACCTGTACAAACTTAAAATGTGTGAAGTTGTGTGACATTAAGTTCCTGGATATTTGGATATTTGGTTCGACAAAACAAAGACCTCAAATTCAATTATTGTCTGACACTTAATAGATCAAATGTCCAATTCATTAGTTTTAGATTGATTAATAAGATCAATTAATTGACTAATTGATAGAACTGTGAGGGGTTGACATCCATCTTAAATTTTCTAACATCTTTTCTGATTTTCTGATGAAAACAAGAAAAGACGCCAACAAATAAAGTCACTTGCTGACTTCTTCCTCAGCAAATGAAATTAAACATATCAACTATCTCCATGAAAATGAAGACCAATACTCACGCAATGAAAACTTCCTACCTCCTTGACAACACAGTAAACTGCTGAGGAAGACTATGAGGTGTGATTTATGGTAGTTTTATGCTAAAGCTACAATTCAGTGTCACAAGTAATCTTTCCCCCCTTTTCTTTAAGTCCACTGACTTGCACACCGAACCTGAATACTTCTTTATCTTTATCTGCTGACACTTGAGACACCTTTCCACCGCCGTTTGAAGGATTGCCAAAAACTGGAACAATG